>NC_047575.1:47822468-48126635 GCF_011004845.1 Esox lucius | reverse complement strand
TGTGCACTATATAGAGAATCTGGTGTCCAGTTCACAAGGCCCTCCATGTTTTTCTTGTTTTTAATTCGTTCTAGGTTTTTGTTTATGCCGTGGAATTCACACCGCCCCAACGTTGTGGCCAATGAACTTCTATCGTCTCCAAAGTTGATAACAATTTCCCTTGAGCCTCGCGGCTAATCAACCCAAAGAGGAGATAGCGGAGAAGTGAATCAAGTCTGCAGATGGAGGGACGTCTTTCTCCTCATTCAATTTCTCTTATCTGAGCCTCTCTGTGGGGAGGTGGTGGGGGCCTAATAGCCTGCGTGGGGGCTGTGGGGGCTGTGGGGGCTGTGGGGGCTGTGGGGCCGCGCCAACATACCAGCCCCCTGGCTGAAACCTCCTGATAAATCACACAGCACCTCAGCTTCCATGTTCCCCCCAGTCAGAGAGGAAGGAAGGAAGGACAAGAGAACAGCAACAGTGCATCTCAAACAGATCTCCCCTCTGGGTTTTCCAACATTGGATCAACACTCAACCAACTACTCAACTGGCCTCCAATGAGCCCAACCCTCCCCTCCAATGAGCCCAACCCTCGCCTCCAAAGAGCCCAAACCCGGCCTCCGATGAGCCCAAACCTCCCCTCCAATGAGCCCAACCCTCCCGTCCAATGAGCCCAACCCCAGCCTCCAATGAGCCCAAACCTCCCCTCCAAAGGACCCAAACTTGCCCTCCAACGTGCCCAACCCGCCCTCCAATGAGCTTGCAGACGTTTCTATTGGTTGCAGGCAAGCCACCACAGCCTCTCCAATCTTATCAATCTTATCTCCACTTGTTATCTCCCACTTATTATGACCTTTTAAAATAACCCACAAGAATGAACCTGGATTCCCTGGCTTGAAACTTTAGTTACCTTTGGTAAAAGGAGAGTGTAAAGGCCATCTAACAGGAGTGCTGCTGGTTGAGTGTCTGAGCACTGCCCCCACCTCACCCCTCTCCCTCCCCTCTCTCACCCATCTCCCTCCCCTGTCATGTCCCTCTCCAGACTCGGCTGGGTGTTCTGACTCACTCCAGGCTGGGGATAAGGCCAAGCTGCCCCGTCAGCACCCTGCCTGTCACTGGTCACAGCTTCCCTCGGAGACGCAGTGCGTTACCACAGACACCCTGCCTGTCACTGGTCACAGCTGCCCTCGGAGACGCAGTGCGTTACCACAGACACCCTGCCTGTCACTGGTCACAGCTGCCCTCGGAGATGCAGTGCGTTACCACAGACACCCTGCCTGTCACTGGTCACAGCTTCCCTCGGAGACGCAGTGCGTTACCACAGACACCCTGCCTGTCACTGGGCACAGCTGCCCTCGGAGACGCACTGCGTTACCACAGACACCCTGCCTGTCACTGGTCACAGCTTCCCTCGGAGACGCAGTGCGTTACCACAGACACCCTGCCTGTCACTGGGCACAGCTGCCCTCGGAGACGCAGTGTGTTACCACAGACACCCTGTCTATCACTGGTCACAGCTTCCCTCGGAGACGCAGTGCGTTACCACAGACACCCTGCCTGTCACTGGTCACAGCTTCCCTCGGAGACGCAGTGCGTTACCACAGACACCCTGCCTGTCACTGGTCACAGCTTCCCTCGGAGACGCAGTGCGTTACCACAGACACCCTGCCTGTCACTGGGAACAGCTGCCCTCGGAGACGCACTGCGTTACCACAGAGATCAGCAACTAGGATTCCACACACACACATCTGCCAACATGATATAACCATATAGCAGAGCACATACACACATAGAGACACTTAAACACAAACAAATTAACAACCAAAGATACATGTTTAAACACACACACAATTCCCCCAGAAAAACACAATTTCACACACTGAAATGCAGGTTTCAGGGCCAATAATAGAGCCCTCATTGTGCCTCTAAGGCAGAGACTAATCACACTTCAGAACCTATTAGAGAAGCCCCTCATGCACTGCACACACACACACACACACACACACACACACACTTGTGAAGAGTTTTTTGGGACCAAAATGTATTTCCATTAAAAGTGCTATTTTCAATAACCCCTCTAAGAGCAACTGCAGTGAGAATCAACTCCTCACACTCGTTGAAAACTAGAAATCCTCCATGTGCTGCATTACCACGTCACAATTAGGTCAAAAAGTCCCGCCCTAGTTTGCCCATATATGGGATGGCAGCTCCTCAGTATGGACCAAACTCCACCTGACACTGACCTCAATGAACCTAGCTACAATAGGATTTAGACAATAGTGACCTTTCTGTTTCATCTTAAAATTTGGGCAAATGAAAGTAATCAGTGGAATCTCAACCTCAGAACTTCTATTAATAGCAAAAGCTTAGATTTTTTGCCCTTGCTAATAATACAACTATCCACATGTTTTTATGATTGGTGTGGAAACAGCTGGTTGTGAGCAAGATTTCAAGGTATTTACATATGGGCGTGTCCATGCCACGCCGAGGGACACCCAGATTAAGCCACACCTCCGAGACAAACCTGGTTGGGCTGCATGTCATGGCCACCACATTTCTTAATCCCTTAATTATTAAAATACTAATCCGAAACCATTTGAACCATGACCTTTACACCAAGCTGAAAAAAACTATTTTTAATTGTGAAGACGGCAACATTTTCTCACTGGTCATGATGTACCAGGGGTTTAAATATATCTGGTCCTCACAAGTGTAGTAATATACATACACACACACACACACTCTCTCTCCAATCCCCTTCATTTAAACAGAGTTGTGTAGGGATATGCTCTCTACTAACTCTTTTTAATTGCGCCTATTAAAGCCCAGGGTGTTGCATTATTATGAAGGCTTAACAGGGGGAGCGGAGAAAAGGACCATTTGAAAAGAACAAATCAATTCAGCTGTAACCTGCGGCCTGGCCAAGACCATTGAAGTAACTCCAAAACCGAGTATAATTCTGAGCACACTGTCAAACATTTGCGTATTTACTTTCCACCCAACCAGCATAAACTGATAATATGTCAAACAGCGGGACCCCTTTGAAATCCTGTCCAAGCGTTTTGCATTAATGGATTAGGAGTCATTAAAGAAAAGGAACTGGTTTAAAACAATGTGTTGGGATGAGAAATCGAGACGATTCCTAGACTGATGAGAAGAGATTAAATGTGTGCGCGTGTTCTGTGATGTGTGTGTGTGTGTGTAGTTGAGAAGGTAGAGCAGTAAGCGGACCACAGACACACTAACATGTCTTCCCCAGCCCCATGAAGCCCCCGCTGTCTAGTAAACGTCTGGTAAACCCGGAGAGCGATGTCATCCAGGGGGGAACCGAGGCCCAGTCCCAAACAGTACCCTGTCCACTTCAGAACGCTCTGCCCTTTGGGCTCCGGGCAGAACTAGTGCACCACAGATGGATTAGGGGACCATTTGTGACCCGTTCTGAGAAACCAGAGCCCGTGTTGGACTTCCAGGGGTCACAAAGCTCAACAACGGAACGAGACTTGAAGACATCCCAGGCTCTCTGTTTCACCTTGAGCACAAAAGTAAATGTTTTAGTGAGCCGTGGTAAACACTTGTAAATCATTTTCGGGCCGGCACTGTTCGAACACGCACCTTAGGCAAGCCAGGAGGAACGATGAGCAGCGAAGCCATCTCTTAGCTGTCTCCCTGTGTGTATTTGAAGAGCGACGGACGAACAGTCTGGGTGATTTATTTCAAAACGCAAAGGAAAGTCACCCGGGACAGATTTGGTTGAAATCTGCGGCTCTTGCCGTCTCTGTCAAGATTTGTGATTTTACAAGGATACTGTAGCACTTAGGAGAACATTGTTTGGGTCCTCGCAGATAACACTGGTGAAAACGGGATTTTACCTAAATATAGTAGCTAGTTACAACTGGCTGCAAATAACTCCAGATCACAGCATTCTTGGATCAAACCTTGGAGATTTGTTGCCACACACAATCCAAGCTGCTGTGTCATGTAGAGTAGGCCCATATTCTACCTACAGTGTACATACATTAATTTATATGTTTAGCAAATACTTTCAGCAAAATAAAATGTTTTTGTGTACAATCACTAAATCTAATGTATTTACACAATGACTGTAATGTAAATTATACTACTCAGGAGTTGGTGAAACAAACGGTCCAACTACCAGTAAAGTTAGATGTAATTAGATAATTTGAATAGACTAACAGTCTTCAGAGATTCTGTGAACTAAAACAAATCCTTAATGGAAATATGCACAGAGCCTGGCGATGGCTGTGTGAGGTCGGGGGTCGTGGGGTCAAATACAAAATAAAGTTGTTGTGGCCCCCTGCCACTGCAGGCCAATCTCCAGCTCCCAGGAAGCTGCCGGGCTTTAGTGGAGCCAGAGTTCTGCCCATCCATCATCCTTATCAGGGGGAGTCTGGCGGGACTGGAGTCCCAGGCTGAAGCAGGACCAGCAAGGCCTGCTCCGGAGGAGAGCGGAGGCCGGCGGGGCTGCCGGGGCCCAAGACCCTCCCTTCGCGGCCGGCCAGCAGACAGACAGAGAGAGGGGAGGGGAGGGAGAGATGCAGCTCTGCAGTGATAAGCCCCGGTACAAACAAAAACCACAGGCCTCCGTGAACATGAAAGACCCCTCCATTTAGATTGGGACTGGGGGGGGTTGGGAGTGTGGGGGGGCAGGGGGCGTTCATCAAAGCCGGTACAACAGATTGACCTGCATCTTGTTACAACGTATTGTTAAATAAACAAAACAGTTTAAAAACAAAAATAGGGAGTAGCCGGTTGGCTTGTCGAAAACCGGCATATCTGTCTGGCGTTCCTCATTTGGCAAGCTAGTCTGCATGTCGGAAGGACAGAAGGCAAGAACACTTTTTTACCTGCAACGGATCCAAACTGAAATGAATGAAGGGGTGAGATGTTAGACACGTGTGGTGATTGGTCCGTGCATTGGGGAAGGTCAGTGCATGTCTCTCTCGGCCAGCCGGGCATCGCCAGCCCTGCCCACCTCGCCATTACAACAGTGGGGATCAAATAAAAAACAGACATTATCATATTGTAAGTCTTCTCTGCCATTGATTTTCCAAAGGAGATGCACTAGCAGACATGAAACAACATCCTGACGGCACATCTATCTTGATGAGTCCTGGAAAACAAGAGCAATCCATCTCACTGAGGATGAAGGTTTTCCCTGGTTGGAAATGTAATAAAACCCCTTCATAATGGGTCATAGTTGCGTTAAGGCTGGTTATAAAAACCATACGGCCACTGTCAGGCCTGGGGGGGGGGGGGGGGGGGGGGTCGGGGGGGTAGGGGGGAGCATCGTTACTGTAGCAACATACATCACTTTCTGATAACATTAAAGGAAAGCTTCCTTTGTGCGGCTGCAATCTGCTTAGCGCCATTTTAATTGTCTCTGGCATGAACCAGACGAGAAGGCCACTTTAAAGCCACACTCTGTAGCCAGTGCTACTTATCAGAGGCTGTTGGATCAGTGTGTGTGGAGGGGCAACTGAGGCCGGGGGCCTTTGAATTGGAGTGGCCTGGGAGAGGGGGGGCACAAATCTAGGTCAGTTAGAACCACTATGAAGAGACCCTTTCAAGACTATTCACAGTCCTGTAAAACACAGTCAGAAAGATCATATTCGATCTCTGCCACTCCTCTGAACGGAGCGGCAGCGATCCTGCCACTGGACCAGCAGCAGAGCACACGCCAGTGACTCCTCATGGCGGCTTGGGCACCTGGGCGCTCAAGGCCGGTGAGGGAATTCCATTAGGGACTTCCTGGTTCAGTGAACAGTGTAATAATAACCAGAACAGCATCATATGTGCTTCAGGAGACACGCGTGTTGACAGCAATTGTCTCAGGTCCACTGGGAGTTGCTGCCATGAAGCTGGGCCTTAATCATGAAGGGGAAATCTCCAAACTGGGGTAAAAGTACAAAAACAAAAACAAATTCTGCATATTGAAGCCCATAGAAACATATTGAACAGAAGAGGGATGCTCAAACTACTCATTGCTTTTCTGTGGTAAAAAGAAATACTCCTGTTTGCACATTTCTACATTCAAGTGGAACTCTTACATCTGTCGACGCAAGTGCTTTCCCACAGGCCTTTGTTTCCTTAAAGACCCTACATTAAGGTCCCGGGCAGACAGAACGTGGTCACAATGGCATGCTTTCGCTGTGTAGTGCCCTATTTTTGATCAGAAGCCTCTGGACGCCGGTTCAAAAGGTTTGGGAAAAGGCTTGGGACCCAGACATGGGGATGTAATTGAAAGCGTCTGGGGTGGCGTGTCAGGCTACGGCCTTAGTGCTTCTGTCCACACGTACAGACGGAGTCCAAGCTGTACACACAGTTGTTGGTGAGCGCCGGTATATCACGACCGAACACAACAGACGTTTTACAGTGATCTATTGGCTGTGAGATACATCGTTACCATGGGAGAGGAAAGTCTAGGAGCATCCCTGAAACACCAGTGCACTCTGGGTCGTAAATAACCAGGAAGAGACAGAGCGTCAGCCTCGAGACACAAGCCTTCAATCAAACAACACAGGGAAGTTGAACCCCTTGAATTTAGAGGATTTCTCCTTAACCCAGAGACATGAAAGCTCCTGCTCTCTCTCTCATAGGAGAAAGGAGTAGCCTCACTGACTAACACAACGGGTGTGTTCCAATCAGCAGCCTGTTCCCTATAAAAATGCCTTACTTTTTCCCAATAGCTCAGATTCCAGCGCGTTCCTGTTCAAAGGAGTGTACTACATTGGGAAAAGCCTGCCGTTTGGGACACATTCAGTGTGCGTGTTTGATAACACTCCACACAACGCCCCTGTCACTGTGACGTCACAAACGCGACACAGTGACGCAACCGGGCCACACGCAAACCGACACCGCAGATGGTCAAGCGAGTGGAGGGATGCCAAACAACGCACGTGACCGTGTGAACGCGGCGGTCGATAAATCTGGCGGGTGAGCACGGTGAGCGGGCTCGGCGAGGACGCAGAACGACAAGCGGTCGGAGAGAACGAGCACAGGGAGCCAGATGTGGTGCGGCGTGGCTGAGTGGAGAGACAGATTTATGGCCGGTTTCTTTAATGAGGTAACATCCTTTTCACTCATACAACTTTTAAGAAAAAGCTTTCTGCCACATGCGAGGAAGCAGCCTCCTTTCCGAGGCGGAGGGAGGGACCAGAGGTAACCTATTATCAGATTTGCTACGTCAACACAAACAAAACGAACTTGGACAAACGAAGGGGGTCTCTCGTTATTCACTGTAAGAGGGATTACTCTGACAGCAATGTCATGGGGACCTTCTAACCATTCGCAACTTCTACACAATCTCTTATCTGGCCAACTAAGAATATAATAAGAGAAGCCAAACAGTGATTGGGCCCCGCAGAGGTGCGCTGCGTAAACCCAAAGGTCCTTCACTGTGTTTGCCAAGGCAGTGGGCGGCCCTTTACGAGCTGCTAACATGAATGAAACAAGGCTTTAAGACAGAGTAGGTAGTAGAGGATTTCTGTGGCCGCACTCCAGGGCCTCCATGAACACTAGATCGGATTGTTGCACCTTCCTGAACGGTTGAGTCAGCACCCTCCGACTCACCAGGGTACCCAGGTGGATCCCACACTGCACCCTATTCCCTGCCCAGGGTCCCTGGGAGAACAAGGGTCCGTTTGACCGGGGCCCTGGGAGAACAAGGGTCCGTTTGACCGGGGCCCTGGGAGAACAAGGGTCCGTTTGACCGGGGCCCTGGGAGAACAAGGGTCCGTTTTGACCGGGGCCCTGGGAGAACAAGGGTACGTTTGACCGGGGCCCTGGGAGAACAAGGGTCCGTTTTGACCGGGGCCCTGGGAGAACAAGGGTACATTTGACCGGGGCCCTGTGAGAACAAGGGTACGTTTGACCGGGGCCCTGTGAGAACAAGGGTACGTTTGACCGGGGCCCTGTGAGAACAAGGGTACGTTTGACCGGGGCCCTGTGAGAACAAGGGTACGTTTGACCGGGGCCCTGTGAGAACAAGGGTACGTTTGACCGGGGCCCTGGGAGAACAAGGGTACGTTTGACCGGGGCCCTGTGAGAACAAGGGTACGTTTGACCGGGGCCCTGTGAGAACAAGGGTCCGTTTGCGATGCAAACAAGCACCACAGCCTTGCCCCACTGTCACTAAACAATAAATAGTGTTTGACAACCCTTGGATGAAGAAAAAAAAACACCCATTTTATTCATGAATGGGTGCTGTTTTCCTGGCAAGAAAATCTGACAGAACCAGAAAGACATGGGATTAAATTAAATCTTGGAGAAAGTGATGTAATCCAGTGCTCCAGGTCAGGGGGAGATGTTATTATCAGGATTTGGGGTTCATTATTCCCGTGCGGAGCGGGCCGATGACAGGGTTTCCACCTTGTCCCAGCTGCCTGAACCTGCCAGCTGATTTAGGAGGGCTCCCTGCCCTGGTATGTAAACCATTTGCAGCAGGAATGTATAAGCAAGCCATAAAAATAGGATTTGGGCCAAGACACGGAAGACAGATCACGTCATAAAACAATGCGCCCCATCTCCAGCGTGGCCGGCCAACCACGATTCTCACCGGCAAAGGGGAGCCCACGGGTTCAAAGTTCAACCTGGGACATACCATAGATTTGAAAAGTGGGGAGGCGTGTTTTGGAGAAGCTTGTCCTGCCCACAAATAAACAAAAAACAATGCTTACGAGGTGTACTTAAAAAGTGGGGATGAAAATACCTTGGGCCTTGAGCTTAGCCTGCTCGGCAGTCACTAAATTCAACCAATCAAAAACGTGACTCTGTGCGCCTGTTATCAGCTTGAACTGAAAGGATGCACAGCGTCTAACAGGACCACATGAAGAAGTGCTTGATGGGTTTCATGACGGCAGTTCACAGGAGAACCCTGAACTATGACCCCACCACAGTGTTGTCTCACCCTGACTGGCTCTCCATTTCCAGTGGATTATTACAGGCCTGAGAAATGCACAGATACAGTTGATTGAGAGTAAATTTTCATCAGCCGTCGCCACGTAAAATGGGGCACGAGTCAACATTAAAGCAACAAAGAACAATGAGACAAATTCAAGATAGTAGTTCATTTCTTTTGATAAAATCCAGTTATGTTTGTTCGCACGCTTCATTAACAAGACGTGTAGCTCAGAAGGGAGATGTATTCATTTATATAACTGTTATTTAACCAGCTAGATGAAATCCCATGAGACTATAAACAGCACGACGCATGCCTGTACTGTAGGTTCATGGGATTCAGCAGGTGCACTGACCGCAGCTTGCTGATTATTTCTGAAGTCTTTTGCATTTTGTCCCAGTCAGTGTGTGTGGAGGCTGTGTTTTCAATACTGAAGGAATAATGCAGATGGGTAGCCTTTCTATAGCCATTTTGCAGTCTTCTTTCATGATCCCCGCACGGCTTGGGGGTAGAAGCTGTACAGGGTTCTGTGAGCTACAGACTTGAGGGCGCTGGTTCTGCACTCAGTGCCTGTAATGTCTCCGCCTTCCGGGCAGGATTCAATTAAATGCCTGATCCAGGACAAACCGAGCTGCTGGGAGAGGACCTCCTTGGGAAAGCAGTGACAGGCAGTGTCTTGGCAACCGCCCCTGGGATGTGCGTTCAGTGGCAAGAAACCCAAACCTTGACAGAGTCAAAAAACAACATTCTGACGTGCAACTCAAACAAAATGTGCAGTGCCTTGCAAAAGCCACCTGAGAGATTTGTTCCCCCCTATTCATCTGGGCAATATGTGTTTATTTTGTCCTAAAACATTAGAATAAAAACAATGAAACAATAAGAATTTTTTTACTTGAATGAATTGGGCAAGCTGAAGACAGAAAATGCATTGGAAGACGGAAAATCTGTCTGTATCTGATGAACAGAACTTAAATGTCACTTCTTTGAGGGTTCGAAGGAAAGCCCAGGAAAGGTCTGACAGGAAAGGACCGTGATAAGTCTTAAAAGAAATGGCCATTTGGGCTCTAATGTAGTTTACAGACAATCAGGATTGCAATAATGATTACTTAGCCGCAGTTCTTTCTCAGGTGTTCTAGATTTTTGCACAGAACAATAGCCCAGTGGTTCTCAAACCTCCCCTGGGGAACCTTTCACAATTTATAATTCTGAACAAGCTCACTGGAATCGACTAATCAAGGGACTTAATAATTAGTAGACAAGTTCATTCACAGCTGTGCTAACTTTGGGGGTCCCCACCAGAGGTTTGAGAACCACCTCTGCAGTTCACTTTTCTTTGGAAAAGTAAATCATAGGGTTTAATCATTCATGTTGGGGGCATTCAGCACAACTAGTTTTCATGCAAATGAGGGTAATGTATACTTACAATTATAACATGTCATACTGCATAAGTCAACAGAAAAGCAGAGAGTCCACAGAAACATGCACTCAGACAAAGTAGAGTTTTTTATGAGCCCAATGAGGTCTATGCTACACAGAGATGATTTCTTGCCCTTCTAAATGGCCAAACCCACTGAAAGTCCAAATGAAAGTAAGGTGATTGGATTAAATCATACACGTTTCATGGTGTATAAATCAGACATGGACAGAGATCAGAAAGTATTGCTTCCTATTGAACAACTCCACGGACACGGAAACATAATCACATACTCTGTATTCCTGTTGTTGATAGTGTATGATAATGTATGATAATGTATGATAGCGCACATGCTGTCTAAAGCCCAGCGGAGGTCATATGTCAGAGGAGCTGCCATAAAAAAGCCTGAGAGGAAAAGAGGAAAGAGAAGAAAGCGGGGGGGGGGGTGGGGGGCTGGGGGGGGCGGGGGGGGGGGGCGTGGCGGTAGAGGTGTCTGCTTTTCCTCAGGAGCGAGGCTGCAGAGCAAGGCCGACGTGGAAAAGCCAGAGAATGGGAAAGCAGTGCGAGCGGGGCAGAACCTCCAGCCCAAAGCATGGCTCCAAACTCCCCCCCAGGCCACCACGCCGGGACGGCACGCAGACCACGTCCCGAGCTGCGGCCCGGCTGTGGCGACCCATGCTGGGCCCAGACAAGCAAGGTGGTCCACTGGTACCGCTGGAGCTCGGCCCAGATTGACCCTCTATGCTCTCTTCCCAGAGGTTCAAACACTTGGGACTGATTTATGTTTCTAGCCACAGAATTTTACACTGCCTTCCAATTTACGCCATTTTATCAACCGGTGAATTATAATAGCCTAAAAACAACTGAAAATAACATATTCCTTGACACACGTTGAGGGATAAATAACAGTATCCTTTTTTATATAAGATTGTTACTCTTCTCATACAACAAAGGAAATACATTTAGGTACGTAGGCTAGCTTTGTATATTTTTGAATGGGCGGGTTTCTTCAAATATTGCCTCCCTTCAATCACAGTTTGTCCGTATTGTAGAAAGTTAAACAGGATCCTCTTTCCTTTCGTAAGTGAAATCACTTCCCCTCAGACCACAAATTGCCACAGTCCAGACAGAATCAGCGTAATTCACATGAAAACAATTAAATCAGTTGGTGTGCCACTCCGTCTCACAGTTTGCAATGCGTTATCCAGGACTTACACTGCTCAAAACACCAAACCAACTGCCCCCATATTCCCTGAACGGCAATACGAATATTTGACCTAGACTGGTACACTCTTTGAAGAAAAGTCCTGTGTAGAACTTAAAAGGATTATTCATCTGTCCCAATAGGCGATCTCTTTGAAGAACGCTTTTTGGTTATAGGTTTGTTAGAGACTTTTTTGGTTCCTTTCCACTGAGGACTGTGAGAATGGAACCAAAAAGGGTTCTACTCGAAATCCAAAATAGGGTACAGGGTTGTCCCAGGGTGAGAGCCAAAGAAACCTATCGGAACCCCTTTTTCTAAGAGTTTAGGTGTCTAAGTACAAAAGCACTGCCCTATATAAAGAATACATTGTCATTTGGCACGCAGCCTGAATGTCATTCCATTAGCACATAGCCAGCCATGGTTATGATAAGCCATTCAACCAGGACCAGCGTGGCTGTGATAAGCATCCAGTCAACAGCTGGCCTGTGGAGCTTGTCACCGCATTCCAGGGGCAGATCTAACACTATCATGCAGCTTGATGCTGAGAGACCTCCTGGGTTTATTTCTGGGTCTATTCAGATACTGTGGATGCACCAGAAGGTGGACCGGGCCGGAGACTGCCTGCCGTGGGCATGATACCAGGTCGGCCAGGCCAACCTAACAGATTCAGACCAGCAGAGGAGCAGAGGAGCAAAATTCCCCCTCAGGCCTTGTAATGCTAGCCCAGTCCCGGGCCTGGTCAGGCTCATGCCAGCCCTTATCGCTCGGTGTCACGGAAAACATCGTCATCATGTTTGTCGTAACAATCCCATGAGGAGTCGGCGAGAGGGGTTGGAATGCAGAGAGCAGAAACCCAGGGGCAATCAGGCTATTGTAACTCCGGGACAGTTTTGACAGCGTTGAGGTAACATGTTCACGCCGCGCCTTCCAGACCGCTACGCTGCACCAGCTCTACTGTCCTCCTGTTTTGCCCTGGAGCAATCAGGTTTCCCCTGATGCTAACAGTAGCAGATTCACTGTGCTCTCTGTGATCCAACAAGCCTGTCAATCCTGTGTCTCCCCCCTCCGCCTGTGATTGTGTGTGTGTGTGTGTGTGTGTGTGACTTCGTTAAACCTGAACTTTCACAACCACTCCTTCCAGGTGGGTTAATGGCACATCTCACATCTGTAGTTCATTCATTGATTTTAATGAGCCCAGAGGCTCCGGCATGAATGAACAGACATTGGCTTGAGCAGCTACCTGCTTCTATCATTACAAGACTGTGGGGCAATTAGTCCTGGAAACACACTGAGCACAACACCAATGTCACACACAGACACATGGCATTGTGTATTGCACAGAATAACAGAATGCAATATGATTTTGTTTGTATATTTCACCTCCGATATCAATAAAGCCATTTAGCGATTAATGTTAAATATACAATGTGACGTCTCACGTATCGATGGTCTTCTTTGACAAAATGCAGCCGTGCACTTTTGAGAAGTGAAACCATTAGTGCCAGTCTCGCCAGTGGTCTGGGCGGAGATGGTGCTGGCGGTGGTGGTGGTAGCGTGCTGGTCAGGCCAGGCTTCTGTCCAGACCCCCTGGCCTCTCTCCCTGGCCGTACACACGGCATAAATCAGCACCAGGGGCACCAGGGGCTCACCCGCCTCTACCATGACATCACTGATGTAAACAAACATAGGCATCTGCCCCGAAGGTACCTCGCAGAGCCACCTTCAACACATTCCAGCCAGGAGGCCTTATCTTTATTGGCCGAGGGTTTTGGGGGGGGTGGGGGGGGGTGACCGACAATCATGAGGGTGATGCATGAGAGATATTCTGCTGGGGACTGACTGGGCTAGACAGACAGGGAGACAATCAGACAGCCAGGATGTAAGACAGGGAGACAAACAGGGAAGCATAGAAAAAGACAGGGAGACAGACAGGATGACAGACAGTCAGACAGACAGACAGACAGGATGACAGAAGGGATGATGGACAGGGAGACAGACAGGGAGACTGGCAGACAGGATGACAGAAGGGATGACAGACAGGAAGAGAGGCAGGGAGATAGACAGGGAGACAGACAGGAAGACAGACAGGAAGACAGACAGGATGACAGAAGGGATGACAGACAGAAAGAGAGGCAGGGAGACAGACAGGGAGACAGGCAGGGAGACAGACAGGGAGACAGACAGGCAGACAGACAGGATGACAGACAGTCAGACAGACAGACAGGATGACAGAAGGGATGATGGACAGGGAGACAGACAGGGTGACTGGCAGACAGGATGACAGACAGGAAGAGAGGCAGGGAGACAGACAGGGAGACAGACAGGAAGACAGACATGGAGACAGTCAGGCAGACAGACAGGGAGACAGACAGGGAGACAGACAGGAAGACAGGCAGGGAGACAGACAGGGAGACAGACAGGGAGACAGTCAGGCAGACAGACAGGGAGACAGTCAGGATGACAGAAGGGATGACAGACAGGAAGACAGGCAGGGAAACTGAGAGACAAACATGATGACAGACAGGGAGGAGGATGAGGCCCAACTGCATATCTCCCCCTAATGAGAAGCCGTGGAGCATAATGTTTAATCGGTCAGCGTTCCGACTTTGCATGTTAGATGTGGATCCACGCGCATACGGGAAACACAGCCCAGCAGGCAGGGAGGCGACGACACTCTGCCTAGAATAGTTTCCAAGAGCAGTTATTATGCCATGTTGAGCATGTTAGCTTTGAATCATTCTGGGGATATTTGTTTAAAACCTGAAGTCCAGAGTAAGCACTCTGAAGAGGGGGGAAACAGCACCATTGAAAAACCTACATGATGACACAAACAATTATGAGGAGAATTCTTAACATGGCCAAGATGGCTCCTATGACCTATTTTGGATGTTTCCCCAGGCGCAGCCATGAGAGTGAGTGAGAGGGAGACCGAATGAGAGAGACGGGACGAGACAGGGGAGAGAGAGGGAGAGAAAGAGGGGAGAATAAGAGAAAGGGAAAAAAGAGGAGGAGAGATGGGAGTAGAGGGACAGAAGCATAACCCAGAAAACAAAGAAATTGCTAGGATGTCCCTAGGACATCCCCTACACCTCAAAAGACATTTTGCCCATTTTGCCACGGTTCCCTCAAAAGTTTGTCCTCTCTGCCCGTTTCATTTTACGTACTATTGAACAACTGACCCTTTCGTGTCTCTTTGCCTGTTGACAAGATTGGGTACACCACAAGTGTTTTTTGCCTACAGTGTTTGACCTGTATGTCAACTACATTATGTATGTATGTTTAATTGTATGTTTATTATTGCAAATATTACTGTATATAGTACCAGTCAAAGGTTTGGACACACCGACTCATTCAAGGGTATTTCTTTAGTTTTACAACTTTCCACACACTGTAGAATAATAGCGAAGACATTAAAACTATGAAATAACACATTGGGAATCATGTAGCAATCCAAAGAAGTGATCAAAATACATTTAATATTGTAGATTCTTCAAAGTAGACACTTTTCTTCACACACTCTTTACATTCTGTCAACCATCTTCATGAGGTAGTCATCTGGAATGCATTTCAATTAAGAGGTGTGCCTATTAAAAAGTTAATTCACAAAATGTTGTTCCTTCTAAATGCATTTGAGCCAAACAGTTTTGCTGTGACAAGATAGGGTTGCTTTACAGAAGACCATCCTTATGTCTGTATTTTAGTGTAGTCCATACTATGGCAAAGACAGCTCAAGTAAACAAATAGAAACAATAGTGCCTCATTACTTTTAACACATGAAGGTCAATCCAGAAAAAAACGAGTTCCCTCTGCTGCTGAAAAAAACGAATTAGCGTTGCCAGCCTCAGAAATCAGCGATTACCTGCACCTCAGGTTGCAGCCCAAAAAAGAATATTCACAGAGTTCAAGTCACAGACACACCTCAACATCAACTGTTCAGAGGAGACTGTGTGAATGTGGCCTCTGTGGTGCAACTGATGCATTACTGAAGACCAATAATAAGAAGAGACTTGTGTGGGCCAAGAAACACAAGAAATGGACATTAGACCCGCAAATCTGTCCTTTGGTCTGATGAGTCTAAATCTGAGATGTTTGGTTCCGACCGCCATGTCTTTGTGAGACAGAGCAGGTGAATGGATGATCTCTGCAGGCATGGTTCCCACAGTGAAGCATGGAGGAGGTGGGATGTAAATTCTAAAACTGAAGAAATATCCTGGAATGAGTAGGTGTGTCCAAACTTTTGACTGGGACTGTATATCCTCACCTGGGATTTGAACAAATAACCTATTACACCTTTGAGTCTTACTGTATATATCCTGTATTAGCTTTGCACATCTGGATTTGGGGAGTTTCTCCCATTCTTCCTTGCAGATTCCCTCAAGCTCTGTCAATATGGATGTGGTGGGTCGGTGAACAGCAATCTTCAAGTCTTTCCACAGCTTCTTAATGGGATTCTAGTCTGGGTTTTGGCTGGGCCACTCAAGGCCACTCATCTTCAAACCAGTCCACGGCATCATTCATTGTTGTTTCTATTCTTACAAGTCCCTCAATCCCTGCGGGAGAAGAAGCCCCTTAGCATAATGCTGCCGCCCCCATGCTTTAGGGTAGGTATGGGGGTTAAATGGGTGATGAGTTGTGTCGGCTTTTGGTCAGATTTAGCATCTTCGCATTTCGCAGGTCACAGAGCTACAACTTCATCTCATCGGACCACAAAACCTTTTGTATTACCTAGAATCTTTCACATGCCTCTTTGCAAACTCCAGGCTTGCTGTCGTGTGTCCGTTCCTCGGCCGTGGCTTCCATCTGGCCGTGTGAGGAGGATTCTTATTCACCTGAGTTACCGTTGTCGGTGCCCAAGCAGCACCAGAGAGCTGCTAGAGTGGGATGGCAACAGCAGACACGTGCAGACCAAGCTCCCCACAATGCTGGCCAGTGCACATCATAACGCCTTCCACCTGTATTCCTAAACGCTGCTACACAAAGAATGTTACCATGCAATGTCAAAGTGACCATAAAGAAAGGTCCCCTGGATGACATTGCAAAAAGGTCCTTTAAGGGACCAAATGGGAATGTCCCCCAAATGTTCTCAGAACGTTCCCTGTTTTGAGGAAACGTTGGTGGGTCACTGTTAGTGCCAGGGACAAGTATTGCTTCTGGTGCCACGTGAAGGCCTTCCAATCCTCCCAGGGTCCTGAAGCCTTTTTAGGCTTGAAAAGTGACAGAGACAGCTAAGGAAAATGGGACTTGTATTGTATTTCATATCTGTGTAGTGGACATCATAATCAAAAGTGTCAGGTTTTCTTTTCAAGAGGCAGTGTCTGCATTGGATGTTTCAAACTGACAGGGAACTGTGCCTGCATTTACACAGGCAGCCCAATTCTGTTATTCTTTCCCTTCAATAAGTAGTATTATGACCAATCATATAAGCTCTGAAAATGATCCGAAGTGAACATTTCTTAAGTGACTGGTCAGAACAAAGATCAGAATTTGTCTGAGCGTCCAAACGCAGCCTACCAACTTTAGAGTTGCAAATATATTCAGTGCATTCAAATTGACGATAAGGAGTAAAAGGAATCCTTCTGATGACATGTAGGGGAACAATGAGAAGTGTGCCAGAAATTGTTCATTGATGATGACAAAGCATAACGTTCCCAGTCACTATCCCTTTAAAGACAGATGAGCAGTGGCCTACAGGCATTTAAAAGACGGTTTGAAGACGCACGCAATCACGCTAAAATATTGATAGCAATCTATCTATCCTTCATCCAATAACATTTTAAAAGCATAACAATTATCACGAGCTCCTAAACACAGTGTCTGAAAAATAGTGACACTATTACATTGTTGTCGCAATTAAACAATTTAACAAAAATGATACGGTCCCACATACTTGACTTGGTAATGCAGTTATTCCTGTCTGCATGCCCACCTACCTGACAGCACAGCCGCTCATTTTGAGCACATTGTTGTGACCGATTATTTCTCCTGGCCGTTGGCATTAACATGGGAGACGTTAAAATATGTAGCAAACTGCCTTAATATAAACAATGTCTTCCAAGGAGGGCTTTTATGGAATATGCGTTCTAAACTGGAACGTGACACCTATGATTTATTAATGTATTTAGATAAGAGTAGCAGTAAATGGTTTCTAAATAGCGTCAAGGTCATGCAATGTAATGGGATAATGTTTTAGGCTGCAGAGATAAGATGGTGTTCAGTATATGGTGCTCAAACCGCAGCGACGCGGAATGCTGTCTACAGTACAGAGAATTAACAATACCGTGCACTAGAGAGATAACCCGCTCTTTTCTCTCAGCTGCCTCCCTTTGGAGTGGGATCCTAACCTTAGAACATTGAAGTAAGTAATGTCACAATAGTGTCTACGCGCATGTGTTTTTGTACGCACGTAGGCCTACAGTACACGTAAAGTAGGCCTCGTCTATTCACCCCCTGAAACTTCAATAATTTAACCCCAAGACCACGTAAACCTTAATTTAAACTGTTTGTAATTAGCTTCAATTAATAACATTTAGGTTAGATTATTAAAATGTTTAAATTGTTAACATTGACGTGTTGGTGGCAATTGTTCGACTAAATGCAATCACTGTTTGTACCATTGTATTTATACTTGACATAAATTCCTCTATATTCAGCGAACCACATCTGCTATTGATTAATATTTAATGAATAACCTCTAATAATAGATAATACGTCTGTTAGAAACCTACTTTGTAAATACGTAGACCAATTTGTAGTAATCTTCAAAAAACTGGAGAATTTTTTTTCCTAAAGATGCACACTGTTATTATAATTTATTTGATAAAATGACACATATTACATCGTTTTGCACGATGGAAATAAAGCTTCTCAATCGTGAGGTCATTATTTAAATTATCTTAATATATTCAGTTTCTATGTTTTTATATGAATTTCCACTCTACAATTATGATAAACGTTGATGCTACAGTGATGTTTTGATTTAATTCAACAACAACAAAAAATTTAAATCATGGAAGATTTCAATGTAGATTTTAATATGAGATGACATTGACGTATTTTAATGGTATTTAATCAACAACAACAAAATCCTGATACCTTAAACTGTTTCCAAATGTTATCATGCAACATGTTGCCAACACTAGCACAGGCCTCAAAGTGAGCAATAATCGACTAGCACAACACAACATCAATAACGCAAAATCAAAACTTCAAAATGGGCCTATAAAAAAATCTGTGTTCATGTTTTTTTCGTAAGTGCGTCATACAGTATTGGACAACATGTTAATTTAGAATGTTTATCAAATCATTTCACAAGTAATTACTTTCAAACATTTTCTCCAGGCTAATTGTTTGGTTTATATAGTTGGCTATTTTATATTTATATGTATTAAGAAAATGTAGCATTTCCTCAAAGCACGTATGAACTTATGGAGCTCAGGTTGTTTTCAATAAAGAACCAAACGAAAACAATATTTAACAACCAAAGTATAAAACCAGAATATGTCATTCTGAGCATAAATGTGTATTAAAATTACGTAATATCTATTTTCACCACAAATATTCTAATTATTCCAATTAAACACGGTAAAACGGAGTTATAAGACGGAGTTATGCTCTTCGTTACGTTGAAAGGGTAAAACACCGTTGTTTGCATATACTCGCACACCCATTTACTATCGGTTTTGTATGTGGCACTATCGCGCATGTTATTATAAACCTAGCTGACTGCTCTGCGCTCCTACACTCCCCACCCCGCATGTGGCCATCTTACCTCATTGGCTGACTGGTCATTCTGTTGCTTTCGCAACCATATAAACGCGATCCGCTGCACCTTCCGTCCGGTCAAATTTATTGCGCAAATGAGAACAATCCCACAAAAAAATAAGTGTACTGCAGGTTTCCCAAACCTGCTTGGATTATACTACTTTCAGACTTCATTTATTTTCTCGTCTATCAGAATGACAACGGCGGTTTCCCAAAAAACTTGACACATTTTTTCAGGAGAAACGTTAATAAACGTGTGTTACTTGCCCAATGCGTGTGTGTTACGGCGATCATATGTTGATTCGAGCATCATTTGTGAAGGTCCCTTTCGCCTGATCGCTAAACCATTGGTCAGTGAGTGTTACCAACCTTCAGAAACCCGAAAACCTCCAGGGAACAGAGGAGTTTTTCTTAATATTTAATTAAAATGAACCTTATTGGGAGCTACCAGCATCATCATCTGATGCACGACACGTTTCCATTCGTCCAGAGGTGTCATCAAGATAACCCTTACTTTCAAAGCTGGGTGGTGAACCACGGTGAAGTCCCTCCGGACTTCCAGATCCAGACGCCGTACTCCACGGAGTTCGGGGCTCCGGGTCCGGTGCACGACAGCCAGCTAGAAGCTCTCTCCGCGCGCATGGGGAAGAGGAGAGCCTCCGGGCCGAAGAAGGAGCGAAGGAGAACCGAGAGCATCAACACTGCGTTCGCCGAACTGAGAGAATGTATACCAAATGTACCCGCTGACACGAAATTGTCCAAAATTAAAACGTTACGACTCGCGACAAGTTACATTGCCTATCTAATGGACGTGTTGGCTAAAGACACTGGTGAGACTGAGGGATTCAAGGCCGAAATCAAGAAATATGACAACAGAGATTTAAAAAGGAAAAGGGAAATGGTTGGTTGTGTTATTTTAATAAGAAGCCTATTTATTTTTGCCCAAAATAGATCATGTATATGTGTGAATAATGTACGGTGCTCAAATTAAAAATGAATATTCTGCAAACTAGTTGCATTGAGAAAGTACTGGAATTTATGTTCACAAATATTCAGTCATTTATTAATAATTAATCGCTATTATTATTTAGTATATTTAAGTTGTATTCATGAAATACCCTCTTCATTGTGGTTGTATAGCCTATATTAAGGCTATACTTCAATAGGCTTTCCAAATTAATGTTCATATAATTTGTAAAACCAACTATGAATTTCAGAGTTCTATTTTGTTAAATTGAAAAAGCCTGAAAGGGACATTATTATTCTACAACAGTCAACATTACAATAACATGATATGTTATGCATATCGATATTCTAACAGAATGTGTATTCTATTTTACAGAACGATGGACTGCAAGAGTCATTAGGAAAAGAGAAAAAGTTCAAAGGACGGACAGGTTGGCCACAGCAAGTTTGGGCTTTGGAACTGAACCAGTGAATGTTTGGAGGCCGGTTTAAATGTATACCTGGATTTTGGAAATTAGGATTATATATAAAGAAATATAATTTATTTTGAACTGCAGCCTCAGTTCAAGTCAATGGTTATTCCGTTTTAATTAATTCTTTTTATGCATTTAATTCCACCATATAGACCAAGTCTAGTTAAAAGTAGATCATATTTTTAAAACCGGCCCCTGACCTCTCTGAGCAGAGCCGCAGCAACCCACTCAAAGACTCCGTATCCAAGCACTTCGCTGCAAGGAATACAACCACTTATACACATCTATAACCTACCTATGTGCAATGTTTAAATTCAAAAGGGGGACTTGTTGAAATGCAATATTATGCAAATGATTTAACAGCCTACTGGTAAAGTTTATTTGTCATTTGTATTCTGTGAGAGAATTTAAAGTTATATTGTTTAGAAGCAAAACAAGTTCGGTTGTGGACTGGCCACAGTAACGAACGGAGAGACTGGGATTTATGGGGTGTTTCTTTATTTTTTACGCCTCTTTGTGGGACAATGCTGTTCAGCACTGTTTTCTTCGCTATATATACATAGAGCTTGTTGTAATTGAGTCAATATTGTCGTGCTATGTATTGAAAGAAAAAATGTTGAATCTACCTCAAATTTATAACTATCCGCTTGAAATTTAAACATTTAGCAGTTCAGGACAAATATCTGTAAAGATCGATGGAATGCACAGGTATAGTTTATTTCCAAATGACACAGATGGCTAATTATTTGACTATTGATAGGGTACATTTGATTCTGATGAAATTGTTTTCTTTGTGTGAATTCGATGTGAAATTATATCCCCAGATGAGTTAATAAATGAATTACTTAATTCATCACAATATGTTTTCAAGTAATTCAGTGATTTAAAATAATGTTCGTTAGGCCCATGAAGACCATTGTTATGCATAACGAATAGGCTATGTCCTTCATTGTTTTTCTGTTGGTTTCTGTAGATAAAATCCGGGTTTTAGGTGGAGTTGTGTAACACACATGTAAGCATGCTTTAGCGTGATGCTAAATAAATAATTAGTGGCACATTTCTAACTATAATTAGACAAGGGGTATTTACAGGTGGATCCTTCATGATGGATATGATCAACATAAATTGATTGGCTGTAGGCCAATAGGGAACATATTCAGAAATGAATTGAACAGATCAAATATAGTTCGATACAAATTCTGTTAAAAAAGTAAATGAAAACTAATATTTAGTTACGTTCCATTTGTGGTTATTCCATTTTGGCCTACGACAGATGCACGCTGTTTCACCTTAACTAATAAAACTGTCTTGCGACTGACTGAACAGCCCACAAGATTAACTCGTCCCATCAATCAATCAGTTTCAAAGCATAGGATAAAATAGTCTAATTAAGAGATATGAGGTATTATTTTAATGAACCAACAATATAGGCCAAGCGTTCTACAAAGATTAACTCACAGATAAGCAATATATAAGGATAGCTTATTGTTGGTTTCACCTCAGGAGAAAAAATAAACGGCCTCGATAGCTCAACTAATGTTTTTTCTCCGCACGAATTGTCTCTGAAAGGTTTGATGGAAACGATCTGATATAATAAATCAAAATCATAAATTAAAAAATAATCAGAGTTTTAGACAGTCCTTTTATGTTTCCCCATGATATACCAACCACCGGGCTATGGCCGTGATCAGGCGAAAACCGGAGAAGGGCCTTCGTCAAATGGCCTATTTTGGGCTGCAGTCTGATGTTGTTGACGAGGAAGAATTGTGCATTGTCAAAATACAAATATATCCTTTTTTTATCTTGCGAATAGTTTACATTGGGAAGGAAAGTTTATACAAAAAGCTATCAACTTTGCCTGAAAACAGAAACCAAACATGCTTATTTCTTTTTTTTTATCCTACTGGTTTGTGGCCACATTGCTATTGTTTGTACGCGTTGAATTGCAGAATTAACGGGTTAGGTGAATTAACGTGGCTGTTTAGGTGAATTAGCATGACTAAGTTAATTAACGTGGCTTGTTAGGTGAATTAATGTGGCAGGTTGGGTGAATTAACGTGGAAAGTTAACTTAGGGGGTAAGGTTGTTTAGGGTCAACCTCACCCCAGAAGCAACCTCACTCCACATAACAAAACAGATTCGCCTCGCTCGCTGCGACCATAATAAAACATAAGACTAGGCTCAATAATTTGTCCTATTAGGCTATAAATGAAGAGACTGAAACGTCAGCGTGCGCATGTCATTATCAGGTCATTGTTTATCCACAAATCATGCCAAGGCAATATGTATTTGGAGAAATACACATTTCATTTTAAGATCTGAATGCCCAACATCAATATCAAAAAGTAACTGAAACTAGAATGTGTGGTAGGTTAAGTAGTTTGAGTAGAATACGGTTGAAAGGAAAACAGGAAAGCATACAAAATGACTTGTTTTGGAATGTAACTGTAGGTCAGTGTGTGTGAAGGACTATTCAAAATACAGACTACTGATGAATTTCTTATTTTCTGCCTAATCGTCAGAACGTAAAAAGTAGCGTGGGACTGTTGATCAGTTACAGACAACCGTAGCCTACATTATACTCATTTGATTAAAACAAAGAACAAGAGCTTAAATTAACAATATAATACAGTATTATAGTAGCAGGAGCCAGCCTTAGTCACTTAAGTCCAGTTAAGCCTGGCGTTGTGAATGCGGGACCACCAGACCCTAGAAGGACGCTACTGACACCTAGTGGTGAAACTCGAGGGCAAGTTAGCGCAGAGGTAGCAGTTTTTCTGCGTCAGGGCTACATACGGCTGGTTAGAAAAACTTGAAAGCAGTCGTTTGTAGTAGTATTTGTAGTCTTAAGGCAATGTGGCTGTCCCACGGGAAATAAAGACTAGACATTATCTATGTACAATACGTTTATTAAAAGCAATAAGCAGCCATATTTAAATACATGAGTATCATCTATCACAACAATTAGTTTAATGCAGCACAGCCAATATGTTACCAAGGGGGAGAATGAGAGGAATCTACAGTATCTGGCACTAACAGAGCTACAAGCCCACCCCCCAAAAAAAGAAACTTATGAAACAAATAAAATGCCATAGATACTTTAACAGTGACACACTTGATTGGGCTAACACTACGGCGTAAGACGGAAAACAGCAGACATTACTTCTTCTGTGGGAATTAAATAAGGTCTAGGGATGAGAGACAGCAGAGAGACTGGAAATTACATAAGGCATAATACCATGTGTTGAGAGACCAGTCAAAAAAATAATACTTGAGCATAGAGCAATGTTGAAGTGAAGGAGAAATCCCCAATTAGAGAGACACTAAGACAAGTGTCTTCCCGCAACAACTGTAATTGGCATTGTTATCATGTGGCTGTGTGTCCAAGAAACACACCCATGATTTCAACACCGTGCCAAGAGAGGAAACGGGCCAGACAACCGAGGGTGACATGATTCCTCGGATATACATTCCAAAAGAACTGAACGAAGTACCGCTAAAGCGAGAGAAAAAAACCTGCCAGTGCAAATAAGCGCTAGATCGGCTTACGTGTTGGGGTATTGCTCCCATGATGGAGACGTTTGACATCACGCCTGCGTTAATAGGAATAAAACTTATAAAGAAGCAGTAACAAAGGACACTCCACCCCCTAATGAACACAACATTTTCACTGCTCATAACAAGTCCCATAAAGTGAAACCATGACAATGACACAATGAAAACCAGGGTTTAAATAGTATTTTCTAGCAGACAAAACTCCAAATAGACTAACTTAAGTACTATTATGTAGAATAGTAGGTAGAAAATTGCGTAAAGGAAACAGGTCAGACAAAATTCACAAATCCTTGAAAAGAGCTTGTCATTCACTGCCACTCCAGGTTGTAGTACTTGTGTGTTTTAGTGTATAAGAAGGAAAAGGGACAGGTCTGAATAAAAATGTGAAAAAAAGGGGGGGGCAGGGCCAAATGCTACATAAATTAACTTCAATCTTCACATGCACGTCGATACATAGAGTAATCTAGCCGGACTCAACAATGCTCCTCCCAGTTCACTTGAAATCATAACTTTGCACTCTCTGGTTTGGCACAAGCATCTCTTAAAGTTGTTAACAGTCAAGACAGAACACAAAAGCCCCCCCCCCCCCCCCAAAAAAAAGTAAATACCCAACCATCTTTTAAGGCAGTTATCATACAATGCTTTCTACAGTGTTGCTGATATCTTCTCGTCCTCTGCGTGTCTTGTACATATCGGCATATTCACATTAACTCAACAACAGTCTTAAATCAGGATTGGCTGCCTGGCAGAAACACCTTGTTATGCATCTCGTGTCCATGTCCAAGTCTTATTGGTGCGGCGACTTAATGGGGGGGGGGGGGGCTTTATTCCAGCTGTTTGCTGCCGTCTGACTTCTGGTCCAGCCGGCTTTTGCTGTTCTTCACCATGTATATAAAGTAGGTCAGGGTGTCCTTCTCGTTCACCGGGATGTTGCGGAAGTGACGACTCACGGTCTGAAAGCCAAACAGAACTGCGTTTATGACCTCATAATCCAGACAGAACACAGGAGAACATTCCATCCAAAGAGGCAAGCAAGAGATTACATACAAGAAAAAGTAGGTTGGTGTCAAGGATTGAAACTTGACATATAAATTCACAAGACGTGAATTATCGGGAGACATCCAATCATACACCCCCCCCCCCCAAAAACTCAGGGATTGTTTGATTTAAATCAATGAGCGTGAGGGGAGCTGAACATCGCCAACGTCCCCCGAGCCAGCTCCGTTCAGGGCTGACAGTTGAACTCCGTGGGGTGTCTGGCGGCGTGCTGTAATTGGCTGGACCCGTTGACTAAGGCTTTATTAATGACGTGACGGGCTCATTAAGGGAGGCGAGGGCCTCTGCACAGCCCAGGGAAACATTCAACTTATAGGGCAGCTTCATTTATTTCCAACAGCACCCCCCCCCCCCCCCACACATACACACCAAGTTGTGCTGAAAAACACCACAGAGGGGTATTTGTAAGGACATGGCTAGGGCCAGCTGCTAGATTACACAGAGTTCACCTGTCGATTTTACAAACTCTCCTGACAATCAGTCTATGACCAATTACTGTGTAATGGGTCAGTCACACCACATTCATCACGGGAAATGTATTAAAATAATAATGTGAGCCTGGGTTGTACTGGAGAGACTGGGCCAGCCCCCCAAGGACACCAGCTATTAGGATACCAACTGGAGTTAGTAGAGAAAAGGAAAAGTTATTTCTGTTTGAGCTGAGGTGGGCTGACGATGCTGGTATTGCTGTCACCAGAAAGGACCAGGTCTTCGGTCCTTCCACAGCAAGAAAAATAAAAAGAGCTTTAAAATGTTGTGCTTGTAAAACACTTAAATGGGCAATGATGCCTTATTGCAAAATTAGCTGTGATATTTAAAAAATATATTTAAGTTCTGTTTAATTGCCACAATACTAACAAGCACTACAACACCACCAACGTACGTGTCTATGCCATTACACTCAAATCTACTGGCAAGAAAATTTACTATTTCTCATTTTGCATTAATAAATCCAAATGAGGCAGTAACAAGCTTACTACGACAAGGTACGGGGGGAGGGGTTAACGCGATCATATCCAATCAGGCCTCAGATTCTACCGATCAGCCCTACTTCGATTGCCACAGGGCTGTTTTTCACAAGCTACAGTTGGTTTTCTGCTGCCGCGGGTAAACTAGACTGACCGCTGTAATTCAGAAATCCAGTTCTGTAGCAGTACACACTGTACACACGATGAAAACAAAGAAGGCAAAAAGGTTACTAGTCACAAAGGGACGAGTCAGCAGAGACATGAAGGTGAAATACTGGGCCCTTCAGCGGGGGAAGGTAGATTGACGTCCCTCTGTTTTGTATTACTGTGGTCAGCCCACTGGACCTCTTTGCCGTGACAATGACAATTTCACTCCTTACAACCCCAAGTTGCAATGAATATTAGTATTCATTGCCTTCTAGGCTGGAGCACATGAAAGCATGTCTGTGCATCTAAAAAGCCATTTCAAATAACACAATTACACATCAAACAAGCATACTTGTTACTGCATGTCACTTAATTTAACATGTACATATTTTTCCCAGTAGTAGTTGCAGTATCACTTGTAATTAATGTCACGATTATTCACCATGATGTGGGTGCAGATGCAGACATGATGCTCTACAGCAGGAGTATTCAAATCTTACCCTACGAGAGCCAGCTGGTTTTCTGTTCTACCTCATCATTAACTGGACCCACCTGGTGTCTTAAGTCTGAATTAGTCCCTGATTAGAGGGTTGCAATGAAAAATGGAGTGGAACTGGCTTCGAGAGGTCAGATTTGAATACCCATGCTCTATGGAATGGCAGACCCCGCCCCCTAGGTCACATCCGGATAAGCCCGCCCCTTAAGTCACTCAATAAACCTGCCCCTTAATTCACACCCAGAAAACCACACCCCTTAAGTGACTGACAACAATTTAAATATTGGCCTACCTCAGCCAGTTGGGCCTTGTTCAAGCCAGGTCTGGTCTGGAGCTTGTAGTGTCTCTTGTAGCGTCTTAGCGTATTCACCTGAAGCTGGAACAGGTCTACCTGGAAAAAGATTATCACAAGAAACAGTGAAATTGTGAGGAAAGAATGGTGATCTTACCCATTAAGATCTTTAAATAAAATGTTGACACTAGTAATTTAGCTGATAGTTTTTGTCTTGAGCAACATCGAATAATTCATATTTAGATAGATAGGTAGGTAAGACAACAGCATATCACTGTTATACACTCGCCCTTAAAGCAATTTATCAGAGACTTAGCAGGAAGCTTGTTCCATCACTGCTTCAGAGACACACGATCACATTCGGGACAGAGTGGGTCGGTTTTCTGTCGGTTACCTCTGGCACTTCCACATCATGGTCTGGAGACTCTCCTCCATCATCACTGGTCTTCCTCTTCCTCTTGTTACGGACACTCTGGATGAAGTTTTTGTGGAAGTCACATATGTAGAGGTGTCTAACCTAACATAAATGGGACACAATCAGGATGCACAATTCAAAAACATGTTTTGCTGTTTTTTCATAAGCAAAGTGAAGACTTAAGCTAACTTAACGCCCTGTGAGTTGGTTAGGTAGTGAAGAAAAAGGCAATGTGTTGGAAGAAATTAAAGATCAGTGCATACTGTGCAAAAATAATATGCTCCTATGATTGACTGTAGGTGACCACTTAGTTTTATTTTTGCGATGTGCTGCATGAAGACACGCTCCCAAGGAGGGAGGGAGCACGTGGATTTTCCAGCACAGCACCCACAGTTATAGCGGAGTTTAATGTTGCTATACATTTAATATATTCTGCCCCCCTAGAGCTTACATGCAGCTATAAACTACGCATATTTATCTTTCTGCAGACTTTGCTTGAATACAAAAAGAACTTGGGTGTTTTCTCCTCCGGACAACGCGTAGCTTCCTTAGCAACAGCCATTTTAGGGAGTGTAGGCGTGGAAAAAGCTGGCTACGCAGTGAAACAGCCAGCTACCGCTCGGATTGGAGGTGGGGAAGCAGCCCTCGTAGCTGTCCCACTGTTAATCCAAATGAAACCAAGCAGTGAGAGAGAAGTCCACCATTTTCAGTGGAACATGATTATGGGAGGCGCACGAAGATAAGTTTGGTTGAATGTGCCAACACGGTTCCCTAGCCATCTTACACATTGACAAACTGTCAAAGGAAATGTCTAGCGCCGAGGGGAAGCGACTTACCCTGTCTCAAATTGTTGGGACAACTAGCTAGTGAAGTTAGCAATAAACACTTACGCTCTTGTCGATGTCCAGCTTTAGTTTTTTCTGTGATATGCTTTTCTGGATCCGCTTGCTGAAGGACGCATTTCCAGCCGATCGTCCGCAGCGCTCGCCGTCCTCAATCAAACAACAAGTCTGACCGTAAAACGGCGGCGCTGGGGGGCCGTCGTGGCTGTCTTCTTCTGTGCTGAACCCGTTCATGATAGCTAGTTGGTTTGAGGATCTTGTAAAAAACCCAACGTTCTTCTCCTCCCACAAATATCCGCTTTTTTCTTTACACTATCGTTAGACGTCTCACTTAATTTAACGTGTTGCAGTACAGTAACTGGAAACAAGTTTATTCAATTAAACGAAACCGAAAAACTAGTACGTGTCTAGCTAATTAATTTACACTTTACTGAGGTTCGTCGTCAAGCTAGCTAGGAATCTATAGGACCGCAAGGTGGCTTGCTAACGTTGGCTAGCTAGCTGTGCTATTGCCGAACAAATTCCAGAGCTGACAACACAACGCGCACAACGATTACTTTTCTATCACTGGTACATGCGTCTATAACCCAGTAACGCACATACAACTACATCGAAACACATCAATCGTCTTTCACTAATAAAACAACTTTGAAGAAATCACGTATTTCTAAGACTTCACCTCAGCAGCCGCGGTATTCTTTCAGAAGAGCTTGTACAATGAACATGTCCTGCTCCTGCAGCGGAAGTTTTCTTCCTGGACCACTATTGGTCATTTTTAAATAGAGGCGGGATTAAAATTATTGTATTGCTTTTCGGTTGGCTAAAACATATGTAAATTATTCAGTGGTTGCTTCCTGAATCACGATGCGTATTTGTTTTGTATGAAAACCGATGAAAACGAGACTGACACCAACTGTAATATGCATACTATAAAATATATATCAATACATCGTTGTCTATTTCACTTAGGTCTTCTAACAGTATTGTTGTAATACAATATTCAATATGATTTCACAGTGCATTCATTTGAACGGCGGCAGACCGCAGCACACAAGTCAATCGGCCGGTCGCCAGAAAGTGGGTTTTTCATCGGCTTAAAAAAACCCCACTAACACAGTCCTGGACAGGAAAATACAGCGCTAATCTTTAACCTTAAGTGTCAGGTTACTGTTAAGAACGGCACATTTTGGGAATTACTGTTATTAGTTTTAAAACGGACGGAGTCGGAGAAAGAAACGAACACTCCACTACAATACAGCTGTAAATTACATGGTAGTTATAGAGATCAAATGACTGGATCAAGACCCAATGCTTAAAAATTTGAAAATATTTGGAAGACGCATTTTAGCATTATTTAACAAACAATAGTCAGGTGATTATATATATGATGCATGCTTGCAATAACTACTCATATAAGAAGCCCTAGCTTTTATAAAATACATTTGATTTAATTTAGCGACAGTAAGAGCAGTCGTAACTTTCACATTCAAATAGATGTTGCATTTCATTTTGCCACCAAAGGGTGCCACGGTTAACGTTTTAGCAACCGACGCGCTTAAAACAGATTTATAGATGCAATTCGATTTGTTTTTTTCTTCTGGTCAAAACGGTCTATTTTTAGCGTTTTCGGCTCGTGGATTCAATCTTTTAAACAGCTAGACTAGAACATTCTGAACCGGCCGTTAAATTAATGGTACCGATTCAAAATCCTCGTGAAAAATTGCAAAATACAAGTTGCAGATATAAATATTATTAGCCCAGTGAAAGTGCAGCACTCATGTCTTTTAGCTCAGACATATCACACCATTTACTGTACTCTTTTCCTTTGTAAACATAGCGTTGATCGCAAATAATAAATGTGGTAGCCAAGGTCAAAAGATAAACAGCACAAACAACTTAGTAATGCATATCAATAAATATTCTTTATTTAGTAAATTGTACACATTGCGCTCTTAACATTACATCCAAATCTCATTATAAATGGATGTTTTACTGTAAAATCTTTATTTCTGTACACATTTATTGGTACAACTTTTTTCCACTAAAATGAAGTGTCACAGAGGAGGTGACAAGAGACGAAATGTAAAATGAAGGGGGGAAAAAAGAAGCAAAACAGAAGACGGACTACCAACATCTAAATCCTAAACGTCACAGCTTGCACGCTTGACTATCAGATCCACTGTGCGCTTAACCAAAAGCACTACGAAATGAGACCAGACAGAAACTGCTGGATTTGGTCAATGTGTGTGTGTGTGTGGGTGAGTGCAGGAACAAGTATGGTGTGACAAGGTTAACAGAAAGAGGACAGGATAGGAGAAAAACCAAGCGAGATGGACAACCAGAAACTAAAGGGGGAAAATAAGACTCCGATTTACTTTGAATCCATTCACCAAGACAGCAAAATGTATTTCTGAATTTGTTTGCTTTTCTTGAAGGCGGCATGAGCGCAGAGCAGTGGTAATCATTACAAGTGTTTTCCCAGTAAAAACATTTCATGACAGAAGATTAGTGCTAGCCCAAATTCCTTAATTGACACTGGTAGTGGCTGCAGCGAACCACTCGCCCCCGCCACGGCAGAACTTGGTGAATTTATCTTTCAGGTGCTGTCGGTATTGGTCGCGGTTGTTGTAGAAGGACTTGTTGCTCTCCACAAAAGACCGGATCTCATCTTGTGTGAGACAGTTCTCTTCGTCTGAAGTCACTTCAGAGTCGTCCTGTTTTCAGTAGAAAATGCAGTTATCAGTGGATCCCACAAGCCTTTTCCTTTTGGTCAAGACAATGTGAAGGCAAAGAAAGCACAGAGAAAATAATATACTGTACCAGTCAAAAGTTTGGACAATAACCCATTACTTTTGGGTTATTTTCCAACCTTTTGTGATGCATCTTCCAATAGGAGCACAATTCATTGTATTTTTGCTATGAAAGCTATTATCTCTTGAACTATATATCTATTAAAATGCCAGTAAAACGCTTGCACTGTGTCCCTGACTAGATATTTCACATCCTGACGCTACAGGGACCAATAAAAACAACAAGAAATCACAGGTTTTTCCAAATGCCACTGACCAGCAGTTCCATGAGGCTCTTGGCACTGGCGTCCCCCTCCAGATAATGGCTCATGGCCTTTCGATGTTCCGCCCACGGTAACTGCAGTGCCACGCTAGAAACGGAGTCGTAACACAACTTGGCGCACGTCTCATTGGTTCTGTGTACTTGTGACGTTCCACTGGTCCGCCCCCTCCGGTTCCCCTCCATTACACAACAACGTTCTGCCTTTGGACCCTATGGAGAAAAAAAAACAGTATTCATGAATACATTGTTCAGAAATGTGATGAGAAAAAGATATACAATCAAGAAAACTGTCCGGCAGATTATTGATGATAACTCTGGATAGAGCATCTGCAAAATGACCAATATATTAAATGTAACAACCAAAAAAGGAACCAGGCAAGCCTAGTTCTGCTGGCCCACAATTAAAAGAATGTTTGTTGCCCTCACTGGATTTAAATCCAGGTCTTCCACGTAAGTGGTTGTCTTTAACCACTACACCACGGTCCTATACGTTTGCTGAGTGTCGGTGTAGCATCTTGACATTAGATCATTTTGTCACGCATTAACATCATGCAAAGTTTTAATATTTCACTAGACACCATTAAACATTGTTTTAAACATGACTAACTTTTCTTATTAGTTTACATCCACCACAAATAGCATCTATGAACTGTATGGTTTTTGCCACTGGCTGTTTTAACAGCTTATTAGCCAGTAATAGGCTTACTATTATCTACGAACTTACTAATTTAAAAGCGTTATTTTTCATTAGTGAATGACATTGATTCAATAACTATCAATATAGGTGAGGCTAACTGACTTTTTCGTCAAGTGAAAAGATGAGAGAATTGTGGAAACTCCTACTCTTTTACTGCCCAGATCTAGCCTATATTGCCCCAAAAAGCATGCACGGATGCATACTTCAAATATCCACTAGAAATAGTTGCAATGCTGTATAAGTGTAAACAGTTTTAGTTTAGGCTTAATATAACATAGCTACTGAAGGTTGTAGTCAGCAAAGTTTTTGTCTATCCGGACTCAAAGAGCATGCACGGATGCATACTTCGAAAATTCACCAGAAATATTTGCAATATAACCAAAAACAGATTTATTTTAGGCTTACTATAACGAAGACAGCAATGTTTTTGTCTATCCGGAACAAACCCTAACGCATAATTTGTTTTTTACTCAAACGCAGAACCTCTGGTTTGGTAGTCCATGTCTCTAACCACTATACTATTTAACAAGGGGTAGTCACTCACCCACCCAATCACCCACCCACCCTGTCACCCACCCAGCCAGTCACCCACCCAGTCATTCACCCACCCACCCACCCAGTCAGTCACCCACCCAGTCAGTCACCCACCCAGTCACCCACCCACCCAGTCACTCACTCACTCACCCAGTCAGTCAGTCAGTCACCCACCCACCCACCCAGTCACCCACCCACCCAGTCACCCACCCACCCAGTCACTCACTCACCCAGTCACTCACTCACCCAGTCAGTCAGTCAGTCAGTCACCCACCCACCCAGTCACCCACCCACCCAGTCACCCACCCACCCAGTCACTCACCCACCCAGTCACCCACCCACCCAGTCACTCACCCACTCACCCACCCACCCACCCACCCACCCAGTCACTCACTCACCCACCCAGTCACTCACTCACCCACCCAGTCACTCACTCACCCACCCAGTCACTCACTCACCCACCCAGTCACTCACTCACCCACCCAGTCACTCACTCACCCACCCAGTCACTCACTCACTCACCCACCCAGTCACTCACTCACTCACCCACCCAGTCACTCACTCACTCACCCACCCAGTCACTCACTCACCCACCCACCCAGTCACTCACTCACTCACTCACCCACCCACCCAGTCACTCACTCACTCACTCACCCACCCACCCAGTCACTCACTCACTCACCCACCCACCCAGTCACTCACTCACTCACTCACTCACCCACCCACCCACCCAGTCACTCACTCACTCACTCACCCAGTCACTCACTCACTCACCCAGTCACTCACTCACTCACCCATCAACCACATACCCACTCAGTCACCCACCCAGTCAGTCAGTCTGTCACCCAGTAACAGACATTCGCTCTTCTTGGCCGGCTCTGCTTACGTGGTTTGGCAAAAACGTAGCAAATGACCGATTCCTGTGAAAAGCTATAGATAACACACGTCACAGGCAGGAATCCCCAATTCATCGGGACAACCGCCCCAACATAATCACACTTAATCTCACCTGGTCAAAACACAACAAGCTCTTGTTCTTCCTTTTCTTCTTATTTTTCCTGGCCTTGGTGTTGTCTTCAGAGTTGGCCCAGCACTCCACACAGCTGTCAAGCCCATCCTCCTCAGCACAGTGGTGGTGAACGCACAAGTGATCTCCTTCAGACGACCACAGGACAAGGTGGCGTTGAGGATGACGGGAGGAGACAGGGGAGAATCGCTAAGAGATCACTAAAACATCCCGAAACGCACGCAAGAAGACAGCAGCACAAGGCATAAAAAAATAAATAAATGGAAAGAGGAAAGAAATGTGACTAAAGAAAGGGACTAAGAAGAGACCGACCTGCTTCATCGTGGTTGCAGATTCCCTCGGTGCAGGCGACGTCAGAGCCCTCCCGTGACCCTGGCTCACTGCCCTCCATGCTGGAAGAGTAGCCACAGTCACTTCCATTGCTGTGTGGTGACAGACCTGGAGAAAAGACATGGGAGGGCGCAGTGAGATCATGGTCTGCACCGGAGGCTAGTCTAGTGGGCATCGTTGCACGCGCCCCCCCCACCCGCTGTGTGGGTCCAGCCCCATCACTACTCTAACTCATCACCTCCCCAATCTGAATGAAGGGAAAACACTTGCACCTTAAATAACAACAACAACAACAACAATAATGACAATATTAGTTGCTCTAAATGAAACCATGTGAACGTCAGAGAGATAGCCGGTCATTCGGTAAGACTCCTCTTACCCAGGGTCAGGTGTCTGGTCTTGGGTGGTGGTTGGGTGGTGACGATGATGGCAGAGGCAGCATTACCTTTCTTGACTTTGGGCGAGTCCAGGATAGGCACGGTGCTGTCCGGGCAGCTGCAGGCGGTGGTGCTCTCGTTGCCCGTGACGATGACCTCCACACAGCCCATGTGACCCTCCTCCCCTGAGCTCCCACAGGCCTTGCAGCCACCGCTCTCCACGGACTCTAATGAACCCTGCATGGGGCGGGGGACACGCAGAGGGAAGGCATGAGTGGGAGTTGTTAACACATTTCGTTATGCATCCAAAAGGTGACCACCACAGACTGTGGGAGTAATTAAAAGGTCACCAACAGAATGGCATATATATATATAGTGTTACTATGACGACCTGCTCTGCGGTGATTACCTCATCCAGGCTCTTGTCCTTGCTCTCCGCCTCCTGCTCGGACATGTCGAAGCCACACTTGTTTTTGCGCCTGTTCTTCTTCTTCTGCCTCTTCTTCTCTTGCTTCAGCTCCTTGGCCTTCTCCTCTTCGGACAGCTCCTCGCACAGCTGTTCCAGGCGACTGATGCCCTGCACCTTCTCCACCGCCATCTGGGGAAATCATCGTCATGAAACAACAGCCAGGCCAACAGCCAGGCCAACAGCCAGGCCAACAGCCAGGCCAACAGCCAGGCCAACAGCCAGGCCACAAGAGATGAGTCGATACCAACCAGCCATCACAGACATGCGCTACCATGGCAACTAGGAGGCTAACGCTATCAGTGCCAACAAACCTCAAAGCTTTTGCGCAGAGCATCGATGCCAAGGTAGAAGAGCATCCGCCAGGTCTGCTCCTCCGCCCTCAGCTTCTGCCAGATGCGGTGGAGCCGTTCGTACAGGTGGATGCCCAGGCAGGTCAGCACCTCCTCCTGAGCGACGTCGATTGTCTTGGCGTGTCGTTCTCTACGTCTGAACAGAGAGGACAGGACTTTGGCCATGATAGTTGGCAATATGGTTTCAAACAAGCAGTGGGATTGGCTGACAACTTATTAATACATTGAAGTGTTGCCATAAGATAACATCTATGTTGTCATTATAATCTTAGAATATATATTTAAAAAAATATACACAACCTTTTTTTTTTATTATATATATATATATATATATATATATATATATATATTTTTTTTTTTTAACATACTGTTTATAGCCAGTAATAGACTTACTACTTGGAAGAGTCATAAGATTTGAGCAATTTCATGCGAGACTGAACATGAACGTAACACAGTCAAAGCCTGTGACGAGATTTGAACGCGGGACCTATTGGTTCCCGGTCCCCGTCTCTACCCACTACGCATTTATTAAAAAGGGCTAGTCAGTCAGTCAGTGACATTTGCCCCTCTTGGCCGGCTCCACTTACGCGGTCTAGCAAAAACTATAAAGAGTAGTGCTAGTAAAATAACACTTGTGCAGCATCCTAACCACAAATGAAATATAATTAGCAAAATTTGCAATATTGCAATGTCAATGATAAAAAAATAAAAATCAACAACAATATTTACTGAATTATCGGCCCAACCTAGATCACACTTCTACTCATCAGTCGCTACGGGAATTCAGAGAAGGAAAGAAGAGGTAGCCGTTAGCGTACTCGTAACCTCCGGCGAACTCGGGCTCGGCGCGGCCCAGGAGATGTGCCATGAAGTCCGTTTGGCAGCAGACGTGGATGTGGCGCTCGTGGGGACAGCAGCGGAGCCCCTCATACAGGGCAGCACAGTAACCCTTCTCTGTGGTTCCGTCCAGCTCCCCCACCAGGATGTTGTACGCTCTCAGCACCTTGTTCTTACAGTCCGTACAGAACCTGCCAGGGAAGCAGGGAATATTAAAACCATGCAGTGCACTTGGAAATACCATCAAGTAAAACATAATAACAGACAAGCATTTGTTATGGTGGTATTAGTACAATTTCCTCAGCAGCTACAGTGAAAAACACAAATTGGACACAGACATCATTCAACCACTCGCACCAGTTCATTACCTGTGTTTTCGCAAGTATGTTTCCAGGGTCTCCAGTAGGCAGGCGCTGTCAATCAGGACCACCTCATCCCGGCACTCCTGAGACAGTAGCTCCCACACGTCCATCCAGCTCCCCCTGCATCAGACCAGAGTACGTCACAACAATCCACAAACCTTTTCAAAAGATGGCCACCCCCCCCAGTCTGGCGCTAACTAACTAGCACTTATAGAAACTCCAGGAATGAACAAGCTGCGTTGGCTGTGCTGCCTACCTGCCGTGGGGCCAGAAAGGTCCAAAGTAAAAAGTGACGCTACACCTGCTGCCTGTCTGGGCTCCTCCGTCCTTTTCTTTGAATAAATCTAGCCCTTTGTCTGCACTCCCTTCTCTAAAGACTCACAGAAACAACCTCAAAAGACACTACAACACAGAATGCCAGGAACAACCCACACTGCAGCTTTAACGTGCCTAGTCTGCCCCGGGTGGACACACAGCAAATGACAGACATACTGCTGGAAGGACAGAGAAGACAGACTTCTGAAGTCTTGCCACGTGTCCCACTACGACGACAAGGTGACACAGTTAGATGGACACAGCATTTCCACCAATGAGAAACAGTTGGAGTAAAGGAACTCACCCCAGGGGCTTGGGCTTGTGCATGTCTAAAGAGTGCAACTGACAGCGTTTATTCTTTTTGCTTTTTGGAATGCCATCGATCATGTCATTCAACTTTGACCTGGAAGAAATGGAATAAAACAAAAATGTTACCGTCTCGAAATGGTAATTCATTTACCATTTTAATAAAAGCATTATTCCAGTTGAAACAAACCAAAAAAAAGAAAAACAGTCAGGGGGAGGATTTGACTTTTATGAGACTGACATAACCCAGATGTCCTTTAAAATTAAATGTTTAATTTATAGGCGCTACAAAGATAACATTGACGTGACATGAACATGTACTGTTTGCTCTGTAATGTGTAGAATCCTGATTTTTAAAAAAACTTACTTTTCCTACATTATTTTATGAATATTAAAATATAAATTCACCAACAATTAAAATCTTTCTTGCTTTTTGATACACATTTCAACATTCCTTCTTGCAAAGGAACACTATAGGTTTCATTTAATAAGTCATAGTATTTTCGTTGTCTTTGTTTTATATGTAAAAACTACCATCAAGCACTCAAATAACACATTTTTATAGGGCAATGAGAAATGCCATGTGATATTTCTGCAGAGTTCAGAGATTGTGTCTAATGCCGTATTTCCCCCAGTACCAGGGCTACACTGGTGATTTACACTGCGACCGGCACCTTCTCCACCTACACTTGTGATTCTGCAACTGTAAGCCAGCGTACGCTATTCATTATTTAGTTTAATAAGCATTTTGTCAAAACTATCAACCATTAATAGAAGGATTCAGGAGAATTCTGAGGTAATGTGTTGTTATAGGTTCTGTAGGCTACATCTCAGTCTCAGCGCTCTGTTTCTCCATTGAGTCAACGGCATCGTTTCACCTTCTATCGTTCCAACTCTTTCCATTCTGAGTCTTTGCTTCCCTTTACTGTTGCTTTACTTTTCTTCATTTTATCAGGAATCTGTTTGTTAGAACAGATTCACATCGCTATTCGAACAGCACAACATGCCGTGTTTTTACAGCACGGAACACGTCAACCCGCAAACCCTCCCTAAGTCCTAAAGTCCGGGGCTTGGCATCAAGTGAGAGCCGGGCTACTCAGCTACAGCCTAGTGGCCGACTGGCGCTGGCCCGTGTCAATAGAAACAGAAACATCTCTGGACTTTAGGGTTAAACACCAGTATTTGGCACCAGTGGAAAAGAGGTATAAGGCAACTGGGCCAATAAAGTAGACATAAAATACATGCCAAAACGAGAGTATGACTTCTTATGACACGCCAATAAAATGGCGAGCTGCAGGAGAAGCAGTCTGACGGGCCAGTATAGTTTAAATAGAGACCAGTCAGTCGCTCTCTCACCCGTGGGCCAGTATAGTTTAAATAGAGACCAGTCAGTCGCTCTCTCACCCGTGGACGTAGAACAGGGTGTACAGCTTCTTGGCATCGGCCACGCAAGCCTTGGTGATGGAGAGCACGCCGCTGGGCTTTACGGTGAGGGGCTCCAAGCCCGGGTTCCCTGACTCCACCAGCTGTGAGAAGAGGCGCTCCGCGCTCCTCCTGCAGCCGACGCACGGCACCAGTTGGGAAAGGGCACTGAACACCTCCCTGGACGTCACCATCATAGCAATGTTCAGGTCCTGCTGCTTCAGCATGCTGTGATGCTGGGGGGGCGCACACACACACACACACACACACACACACACACACACACACACACACACACACACACACACACACACACACACACACACACACATTAACACCACCTGACCGTAACCTACACAAGTACTTGGTTAAGGTAAATATTATCACACAAGTTGTCCCGACTAGGTCAAAACATGCTTTTCTGGCTCATTGAGACGTGCCCCACATCACTCACCTCAACAAACTGCTTCATCTGAGAGCTGTTGATCTGGTGACTGTTTAGGTTCATGACACAGTCAGTAAACTCCATTACCATCTGTAATAGACATAATTAATGCTACTGTCATCTGCACAATATTTCTACAACACAAGAAGGCGTAAAGTAGAACAAGTAAAGCTGCCAGATAATTAAATCATTTTCCGTGTCTGGATAGCCAGATTATGTCCAAGCTCAACATCCAATATCCTACCACTGCTCAAATGACAACCATTCAGTCTACACAAGCACCAACATAGCTAGTTAGATCTAGCAACAGCATACAATTATCAGTTCACTGTCATGATTAACTTGCTGGTCACTAAGGAATAACCGTTTAATGCCAAAAAGCATTGCATAACATACACCAGGACGTCATTGGAAATTTGTGACAGCTAATGCTAGCTTTTTCAACCAACATAACTACCTAAGTATCAAGTAAACATTATTGCTGACTGAAAAGCCGGCATGCTAGCTTGCTGGTTAATGCTAGTGTATGGGCCTCGCTAGCTAAGTAAGTCCGCTCGCTCGCAACCTATCCTTTAGAACATTTGACCGGGACACATAGAACAAGGGGTTTCCAGGTATACAAAGCTAGCAAACCTTAGCTAGCCACTTTCAGAAGAGTGACTGTAAAGCCTCGATACACCTAACTAGAGTACCGTTACTGACACTGAGACACTGCACTCCCTTACCGTAAGAGAGTCATCAATGTACAGGGGAATCTGCCTTGCGAGGAAAGGGAAGTCCTCTTCCCCGTCCCTGCAAACCGCAACCAGGCGCGCCATGTCTTCCAGGTCTGGTGGTGGTGGTAGCTAGCAGTACCTCCTGCTGTATAGACAGTGGGGACAGATTGCGCAAATTCAACAGTCGCACTAATAAGAGCTAGAACTAACGTGTCCACCCCGGGTGACTTCAAGTTCCAACGTTAAGCCTTGCCTGCCATGTTAACGTTACCTTAATATCAACATATATGTTATTCCTTATAATTTGGAAATCGATGTTGTAATGTTATATGAAATGATAACACTTGTTCTTAAAACGTTTCAATTCTGTGATTGATAGATCAACAGCAAGTCTCTATGACCTATTTATCATGGCTAACTTGCGGTGTAGTGGATGCTAATAAATACTGTCTAAGTTGGGTGGCTAGCATAGTGCTAATATTAGCTTAGTAGAGCTAACATTAACTACAGCACCGTAGCAAGAGCTAACGACGATAGCCTGTGAATGAACTTCAGTTGGTTGTTGAAGCGCAATCGTCCAGAAAATACCTGACGAGCTAGTCAGAATTTGTTAGATTATTTCATTGTCCATTTATTAGTACACTTTAGTTATGTATTCAACTTAACTTTTTGATTATCTAGCAAACTAACAGCTACCCAACGTCATTCAAACCTGACGAAATTCGAATCAAATTAAAGCGACAGAACGCCACAGGTCTAGCTTACTGTAGCTAAGGTTGACTCTTCACCAGCAGCACAACCAAACAGCACATTACGCTAACAGATTTGACAATGTTCTCAAAAACTGACACTTAACGCAGCCATACGTGTAACATAACATCATTTTGTAAACACAAACAATAATTGTGTCTTACTTACCCGCTTTTGAAAATAGCCTTTTTAATACAAAAACAAACAAGTGAGACAGTCAGAGGTGGCGGCGAAATCTTGATGTAACCTTTGCCCTCAAGACGTAGCAACAAGAAATAAGTTCCAGCCGGTTCCAGTAGTAGGCTGGAGATGACATTCGAGCACTAGAGGTCGACGGAGTGCCAAATGTATAACGATTTTAGAGACACATTTCCCTCAGGTCAAACAGACCAGCAAGTATGTTGTAATCAAATAAAGCACCGCCAAACTCCCATATCTGTTAATACAGTAATTTGTGCCCCGTTGACATGAAGAAAGGGCAACCAGTGGAGCATAAACAATGTGAACCCAAACATTACTCATGTTTTCCGTTTGTATGCTCACTACTATAGTATTAGCATTTTTACTACCAAGGACGAAGCTTATAACATAAGGTTTACTTAGTATTTCCAAATACATAGTATGTTTGAATTTGACTTTTCTATTCACAGCTCTTTTTTGCTATACATTTATTTTTTCCTATTGCTTTGGCAATGTTAACAAGTGTTTTCCACACCAAAAAAAACCCTTGAAGTTGACGGGAATGCTATTTCTGGTGAACCTAAGAACTTAATTAGTATTTTTTCCTAGGATTGTGATTACTGCGAGAAAATAAAAGTGTGATCAACTTAACTTTGATTGCTTTTTTGTCACCAGTTTTGTTATCAAGAGTAGATGACATATTTCTGCAATATATACTGTATATGCTTTGCATTTACAAAGGGAACTTTTGCTTTCACACCAACTACAAACATCATTATCATCTTCCGCTTATCCGGGGCCGGGTCTTGGGGGCAGCAGTCTAAGCAGAGATGCCCAGACTTCCCTCTCCCTAGACACGTCCTCCAGCTCTTCCGGGGGGACACCGAGGCGTTCCCAGGCCAGCCGGGAGACATAGTCCTTCCAGCATGTCCTAGGTCTTCCCCGGGGTCTCCTCCCGGTGGGATGGGCCCAGAACACCTTCCCAGGAAGGCGTTCCGGAGGCATCCGAAACAGATGCCCAAGCCACCTCAGCTGACCCCTCTCGATGTGGAGGAGCAGCGGCTCTACTCTGAGCTCCTCCCGGATGACCGAGCTTCTCACCCTATCTCTAAGGGATCGCCTGGCCACCCTGCGGAGAAAGCTCATTTCGGCCGCCTGTATCCGGGATCTTGTCCTTTCGGTCATGACCCAAAGCTGATGACCATAGGTGAGAGTAGGAACGTAGATTGACCGGTAAATCGAGAGCTTTGCCTTGCGGCTCAGCTCTTTCTTCACCACGACAGACCGATACATCGACTGCATTACTGCAGAAGCTGCACCGATCCGTCTGTCAATCTCCCGTTCCATCCTTCCCTCACTCGTGAACAAGACCCCTAGATACTTAAACTCCTCCACTTGAGGCAGGCACTCTCCATCAACCTGAAGTGGGCAAGCCACCCTTTTCCGATTGAGGTAAACTACAAACATCTAAAGAAAATAAAGTTCTGCCCGTCGCAGGAGGTAGAGTTTGTAGAAAACTGTCTCTCTTTTTGGGACTCTCCCAGTAATAGGGCCAGGCCTGATCTGCTGAGGAGCGACGGACTCCATCCTAGCTGGAGTGGTGCTCTTCTTTTATCTAGGAACATTGACAGGAGTCTCACTCCTATAGCCTTAACATGAGATAGGGTGCAGGTCAGGCTGCAGGCTGTTAGCCAGTCTGCTAGCATAGTGGAGTCTGTCAATAGCATAGCCAGAGTAGTTAGTACAGTTTTACACATTGCCCCTGTGATTCGTTCTAGGCTGAGAAAAGTTAAACAAGGTAGTGCTAACAAAAACAACCTTATTAAGATAAAGCCTTCCTCCACCTCGGTCACAAATAAAAATGACTGTATCACCTCGCATCTCAAAACGGGACTCCTAAATGTTAGATCCCTTGCTCCAAAGGCAGTTGCAGTAAATGAATTAATCTCTGATAATAAACTAGATGTTATTGGCCTGTATGAAATATGGCTAAAGCTTGATGACTTTACTGCCCTAAATGAGGCCTCTCCTCCTGGTTATACTAGTTATCATATCCCTCGTGCATCCCGAAAAGGAGGGGGTATTACTAATATTTATGACAGTAAATATAAATGTACTCTTAAACATATCACTTGCTTTCATTCTTTTGAAGTTTTACTCATGAAAGTTAACCAGGCTGATAAATTGTTTTACATAGCTACTATTTACAGGCCCCCCCGGGCCATACACATTGTTCCTAAATGAGTTTCCAGAATTCATGTCTGACCTTGTAGTCATGGCAGATGGTATAAACATTTTTGGCAATTTAAATATTCATATGGAAAAGTCCAATGATCCTCTTCAAAAAGCCTTTGAAGCCATAATTGACTCAATGGGTTTTATCCAACATGTCTCAGGTCCAAAGCACTGCCACAATCACACCTTAGATTTAGTCCTGTCATGAGAAATAGATATTGTAGATCTAATAATTTCTCCCCAAAATCGTGGAATATCGAATCACTGTCTTATTACATTTAGCCTTAAAACAAGAAATCCACTTGCTCCGCAAACAATTAGTTTCAAAAACCCTACTATAAATTATCGGACTACAAATAGATTCCTTGATATTCTTACAAACTCGCTCATCAACAACAGAGTAAATAAATCTGTAAACAATCAAATCGAGGATCTAAACTTAACACTGCGAAAAAAAATTATAATCTGGATCCTGAGATATTAAACAATTATAGGCCAACATCGAACCTCCCGTTCCTCTCAAATATCTTAGAAAAATGTGTTTCCCAACAACTGAATGCCTTCCTGCAGACAAATGTATGCTCCATTCCGGTTTCAGATCCCATCATAGTTCTGAGACTGCACTGGTGAAGATAACAAATGACCTTCTAATGGCCTCAGACAAAGGTTCCGCATCCATCCTGTTGCTTCTTGATCTTAGTGCTGCTTTTGACACTATTGATCACTCCCTTCTCTTAGAGAGACTGGAAACCCATATTGGGCTCCGTGGACATGTTCTAGCCTGGTTTAAATCTTATTTATCTGAAAGATATCAGTTTGTATGTGTGGATGGCATATCCTCTGACAAATCAAATGTATGTTTTGGTGTTCCTCAAGGCTCGGTTCTGGGCCCATTATTGTTATATATGCTGCCTCTGGGAGATGTCATCCGGAATCACAATGTCAATTTTCACTGTTATGTTGATGACATACAGTTATAAATTTCAATGAAGCATGGAGAAGACCCAAAATTAGCTACTTTGGAAGTATGCGTTTCAGATATTGGGAAGTGGATTACAGTGAACTTCATGCTTTTAAACTCAAGAAAAACAGAAATGCTAATTTTAGGACCCAAGAAACGAAGAGTGTTTTTAGCAGATCTCACTGTGAACCTCGACGGCTGCATGGTCGTATCCCAAAAAACTGTAAGAAACCTCCGCGTTTCCCTTGACCCTGAGTTCTCATTTGAAGAACATATAAAATATGTTTCAAGAGTTGCTTATTTTCATCTTCGAAACATTGCAAAAATCAGAAACTCTATCAAAAACTGATGCAGAAAAACGAATCCATGCTTTTGTTACTTCTAGATTAGATTACTGCAATGCTCTCTCTCAGGTTACCCTGACATATCAATGCATAAACTTCAATTACTGCTGCACACGGCTGCTAGAATCCTAACTAGAACAAAACATTTTGAACACATTACTCCTGTCCTAGCGTCCTTACACTGGCTGCCTGTTAGGATTAGGTTTGATTTTAAGGTTTTATGGTTAACCTATAAATCAATACATGGATTTGCACCTACTTACCACGCTGAAATGTTGCAGCCATACATACCTACACGTAACCTACGATCGCAAGATGCAGGCCTTTTTATTGTACCTAGAATTTCTAAACAAACAGCCGGAGGCAGAGCCTTCTCTCATAGAGCTCCACTACTGTGGAATGATTTGCCAATTAAGGTTAGAAAAGCAAACAGTGCAAACTTTCAAGTGTCTAATAAAGGCTCATCTCTACAGCATGGTTTATGATTAAGTGTAGTCTGGCCCAGGGAGCGTGAAGGTGACCAGAAAGGCTTGATACTGTCCACCTTTGCTGTCTTGCCAGCTGGGCTCTCATCGCCACTGGGATGCCCTCCCTCCAATGCCATTTGGGGGCTGGCTTGTTGTTGTCTCTCTGTTGCACACTTGTGCAATTGGGCTGTACTCTGCTGGCAATACTCAGACCTCATTCAGAGTGGTTGCGGTTGGTGGGTGTCCCTTTGGTTGATGCCTGGCAATGTGGGTGGATTTATTGATTTCCTGCCTGTTGGGCCCTGTCCAGGGCCTCCACCAGATAGGGCCACAGTGTCACCAGACCCTCCTATCTCAGCCCCAAGGTGTTACGCTGCTATATCATTGTGCTGGGGGAGTAGGGTCAGTTCTCCTTCTCCACTATAAATCCTTGTAGATATAAGGAATGCATTTTCTAAATTTTCCCTGTCTCCTGCTGTTTTAAACTTAGGAGGACATGAGGTCCTGGCCCACACCTGAGGAGTACCTGGCTTGAAAACCCGTTGCTGTCCCTGTCCAAAGTCCTTCTGGTTGTGTTGCAGATCAGGACGATACCTGACAATTTCAGCTTCCACTGTGCTGACACCTGTCATGTGTTGTCCCTGTCCTTGTCCATCTGGTCATGCTTCTGACCTGGACTACGTTTAAATAGACTCTGGACTCAGTTCACATGCATTTATTAATCATTACAATTTGTACTCTTAATATGTTCACCCGGCACAGCCAGAAGAGGACTGGTCACCCCTCTGAGCCTGGGTCCTCTCTAGGTTTCTTCCTAAATTTCGGCCTTCTTAGGGAGTTTTTCCTAGCCACTGAAATTCAACAACTACTGTTGTTTGCTCTTTGGGGTTTCAGGCCGGGTGTTTTGTAAAAGCACTTTGTGAAAACTGCTGATGTAAAAAGAGCTTTATAAATACATTTGATTGACTGAAACACTCCGGGTTTCTTTAATGAGTGCTCATGACCTTTTTAATATTGACAAAGTGTCAGCAAAACAGAACATGCAGGGATTGTAAAGAATGGTACAGGGTTTACCAGAATTTTACTGTGATTTTCATTAGATGTAAAATGTACATAGCAAAACTATTAGTGAACATGTACAACAGCAAAACACAGACAGACATGGAATCACTACAGTTGAATGTGTCTACTAGCACATTTGTCATTCCAGTCAGTAAATTTGCAAGCATGAAAAACAACAATTGGTTACGGTTCACCGCTTGAATGAGACAAAGTCCCTCTATCTTCTCCTTAATTTTTTCCTCTGTCGCAGATGCATCCCGTCTAATGGGATTCCAGGAAGAGGACACCCATGAACAACCTGACACATTTTTTATAAAAAGCAACACCATATCAGCAGTTGACAAACAGGTCAAGAAAAACAAAGACTGAGCAATTGTCCAGAGACAAAATGGTAGATTTGCAATTCGGCGAGACACCGGCTCCACATATGCTTGACATACAGCCAGGGCAGTATATAACACAACACTTCCCAACAAAAGATTTAAAATCACTCTGATCCATTCCTTGACCTGTGTCCTGGGTCGCATCAAGTAGAGACCGATCTGGACCCCTGCCATGTAGATGGCCACGTAGCCCACGACCGATGAAACCCCCTCCTTGTTAGCCTGCAAAAAGCCCCCTGTCCTGTCACGGTTGTGGATGATGGAATGCTTCAGCCCAGATGTCTCCAGCATCACCTGGTAAAGCCCTCCAATCAGAAGGGCCAGGAGCCATGATCTGTGGACAGGGAAGAGGGCCAGGAGAACAGATGCCACTACTCTGACTATGGCTAGGGTGAAGAAGAAATTCCAGTGTACACCGTACTCTGTCACATGCTCGTGGTAGTCAGACATTTTGATGCTCGCCAGCCTGACCAGGCCTAGCGCGACCAAGGGCCAGACAGACACGAGCTGTTTAACCACATGGTTCAACTTGGACCCAGAGACTTCCTTCCTGCGAGCCTCTGGACAGACGAGGGCGTTGGCAAGGACATAGGCCCCTACGCCAAAGTCCATGACCCCGGTCCCGTACGTTTCGGTTTTGGCATAGCGTCTCGGGAACACGCTGAAGTCAACGGCTAGAATGCTTATAGCGGTTTTCACGTTGACCAGAACTCGAAAAATAGTCACAAAGGGGACCTGACTGTAATGAACATGGCTCTGGAGGAAGCACTTGGCAACAGTATCTTGCGAGTGCACAACAGCATTTGACTTTCTTGCATGGCAGATACAGAATAGCACAGCCCCTGCCAGAACAGCCAGGCCAAGGATGACCAGGTGGAGTAAGTCGCTCAAGACCGTACACGATAAGACCAGAGGGAGTACGATCATGGAGAAGTCCAGGACGAGCTGGGGTATCCAGGGAAGAGGGAGCACCCCCTTGCCCAAATGATACAGGATCAGAAACTGTCCTCTGCCAATCAGGCACAATGGGGCCAGAAATGAGCCCAGGGCAACTTCCCCGAGACTGGTCCCATTCAGATTACTGACAAACGCCTCCTTCAATTCCCTATGGCTTGACATTTCCTGAAAATGAGGGAAAATAAACTTAATTTTAAACCCTCGAAATACAGTATTGGAGAGCAGCCTGGGTCGATAGCGAATTAAACAGCAGACACGACTGAATTTCAGAAAAAGGTATAAGTTTGACAACTAACCGACTTATTTTAATATATATTTTAATTACATGACTGAAGATCATTGGCGCCTCAAAGACAAGCGGAGGAACTTCAGTATCCCAGTTCAATTTAGAATCAAGCCACCGCATATGGCGCTAAGATCATAGACAGACAAGATTATGTATCACCTACCGCACTTTATTTATTTAGGTAGCGTGGCTCAGAACATATATTTAATATTGTATTAATCATCCCACATGTTTGAGGAAATCATTCACGCATTCAACAAAAGCTACCACAAATGTTTATTTCTATTTCCGCGTTCTGCAGTTAGGCGTTCCTGTATTTTATGTCATGTAGGCGTGTACTAATTTGTGGCCAATCGCGTTTACGTTATGTCTCAATACGCCATGGCGTCACTTGTGTGTGAGTTTGAAGTAAAACGAGTCCAGGCAGAGGATTTGTCCTTCATACTGGAATTTTATGACAGACAGAGGAAAGCTTTACATTCCGTGTCAAATGCGAAGCAATGACACCATGGACCCTACTCCTCTGAAGTTTGAACTTTATAGAAGTCGGATTTACTGTTCTTTATAGCTTTCTTGGCTTGTGTCAACTCCATACTCATTGACCGCAGCATCATTTGTTTTCTTATTCGCTAAGAGCGGCGGGACAAGTTCCAAATCCATGAATTCTGAGAAGTGTCAGCGCATAGGAAATGGACAGGAGGAAAAAGTAGGCAAAACATTTGACCTTTTTAGAGCACTTTGGACGTTAGTTAGCTCTACATACACGTGTTTTGAAGGATTAAAAATGTTTCGATATTAACGACTTTTAAAATGATGTATTTTAAGGCTGTTTGAGTGATCTTGTATTTGTTATACTCTATGAAGGCCAGGCGCCTGTTCAGCGGAATAGCTAACCTTACACCAATTTAGGAAAAAGCGATTGCCTAGACTGTAGCGAACATCTGTTTTCACGCCTGTGTAGCAGACGTATTGTATGGCCTAATGATTGATAATAGCATATCATTAAAATATGGACCGTGTCTCCGGTGTTACATACCATGTTTTAATGATTATTTTTAGTAAGCTCTCCAAACACAGGTTTTTTTCCACGTCACTGAAATGTTTTTCTGCAATAATCGCGTGTTACACTGAGCAATTTCAAGACATAATGTAGACAATCCTGAAGAATGCGCTCCAATATAGAATTTCTTATATTTAATATATATCATTTCTTACATTTAACGTTTCAGAAATCTAACAGATTCCCTATTTAGAGTAAGTGATTTGGATCTTAACATAACTAGGTGGGACATCCACTCAACTCAATAATAGTAGGGACAAGTTACTCAATGAAGTAAGCTCGCTATCAAGTTGTGGGGGTGATTCTTATGGAAGAGTCATAACATTTCATGAGAGAAACATTGCTTTTAAGGCATTATTTGGAGCTACACATTTGTTTGCAAAGTCTCATGTGACTAGAACAGGCAAGGTTGTGTTATCATCATTATAGCGTAAAATAATGTTGATATAAAAGACAAAGAGAAGCTATTACACACGAATTGTGTTTAAGATGTGCATTTTAAAAGCATCTGTTCTCACGGATCGCGCTATTTCACGAGCTGGTGCTTTGAAATCAACCTCAAAATTGCCAGTAGACAGGTTCAGCAAAAAAAAATGAATGGTCAAAAATAAATTGTAAACTGTTGAAAATGCATAATGGCGTGTATGAGTTGGCTAGGTTTTATGCAGCACATAAACAGATCTGTTATCCTCCCTCCGGTCATGACTTGATTAAGTGAGTCCACCGCCGTGACCGAGGAGGATAATGAGTCATGAATAAGCAGTGGAGTAGACGTGTGCAGTCAGTTGGATTACAGCCAATATAGCATATTTAGCAAAGTCGACCTGTATCTTTTTGGCTGCTTGCGCGGTTTCCCTGCTATCTTCCTGTGCAGTCAGGTGATGTAAGCGAGACAGATGGGATTTGGTGTAAGTTGATGAGCCAATTTGCTCAGGTTAACATAACTTGCTAATTTGGTGTTGCAGTTTGACTTGCTGGTTCGCTTATCCCCGTGGGCTGAACACCTGAATGCTCATTAGTTCACTTGTCAAACTCAGTTCATTGGAGGGCCGAGTATCTGCAGCGTCTGGATAAATGAAGGTCACAGATTAGTTAGGTACTCCCTCTTATCTGGTTGTAGCTACAGGTCTAAATTGGACACACGTTGAAAGGAGAAACCAAAACCTGGGAAGATATTCTGCCTTCCGTAGAATATGTTTAAGACCCTGGTATTAGGTTACTCTCGGGGCAATGCCCTCATTAATACCTTATGTTATGATCCAGTCATACAGGCCAAGGGTCGGCTTTAACCATGTCCTGGCCCTTCCTAATCCCATGATCTCCTTGCAGGTGAAAGGAGTCCTGAAGAAGTCTGGACACGCCCACAGGAAGTCCCTGAATGACTCCCTTGATGGAGAGCTCAAGGGGTTCCTCATAGACGAGGGGCAGCTGCACACCTATGATGACCTCACCAAAGTCAACCCTGTGACCCCAACGACAGGTAGGCTGAAGCTGAGGACACCTATTGGTGAGGGGCGGCCTTGGCTCTCCAGCTGTCAAGATGGTTTTGCTAAGAACACCCCCGGGATAGTTCTGGGCACGTGAATATCTGCGCTAAATACCAACCACATTAATTTATAAAATAACCCAATTTAACAAAACATCTATGGAATTAAACGAAACAAACGTAACTAAAATTAGGTGCACCAAAACAGGTTGCAAATGATTAGAAAATCATTAAAAAGTAACTTGGGCGGGTCCAGCCTTCCCTAAATATTAGAAACTTGGTCTAGCTTGGGTGTTTGATAACACACTATGCCTATGTCAAAAGACTTAGACAGTAGTTATGGAATGGCCAAACCAAGCTCAGATTTCAATATTTCCTATGGAAATATTCGATGGGGCACTTGAACTGGGCTGTGCATGCAAGAAAGCCCTTAAACATGACACCGTTGAAGCAGTACTGTAAAGATGAGTGGGCAAACACTCCTCCCAGTTGGTGTAAGAGACTGATGGCCAAAAATGGCTACATGAAGTTATTTCAGCCACACTGAGCAACGCTGGCTATTGAAGCTGAGGGTGTACTTTATATGAAATTGCATTTCTGTCAATTTTCTTTCTTCTTTTATGAATAATTGCAAAGTATAGGATTCAGGGTTCATTGTTAGGTCACCTTTATCTGTCAATAGTGCTGAACATTACTTATCACTGTGTCCAAATTCACACACAAAAAAAAGACAACTTCCCAGGAAGTGTATATATTCTTTCACTACCGTTTGGTTCAGACTTTATTTATCGACACATCGTCCTGGTCTCTCTCCTCCCAGTGTTGAAATGCCTGCAGGCCAGGTACAGAGCACAGGTGTTCTACACCCATGCTGGCTGCACTCTGGTGGCCCTAAACCCTTTCCAGCCCATCCCTGGCCTCTACACCTTGGAGGTGATGAAGCAGTACCACTGTGCCCCTCAGCCTCAGGTACTGAACACCCATTAAACGCCTTCATTCAATGTCATGGCCTTTATAGCATCTTCATACAATCTGTAGGTTTCTGTGTTGTCTACAAACACAGAATATTTTTAGCAGTGCCAACTTCCTGTGGTGTTGCTATTAAACTCTGAACACGTTTGGTCAGATATATTCATTCTTAATGGTTTGGGGGGGAAAAAAGGCAAAGATCAGGCTAAATTGCAAGGAGTCAAATGCGTGCATTCAACAACAATCCAGAACGATTGTCTCTAGGAGTCCAAACCCCACATCTTCATTGTGGCAGAGGAGGCCTACCGGAACGTTCAGGGGCAAGTGGACCCTGTTAACCAGTCTCTGGTCGTCAGTGGTGAAAGCGGAGCAGGAAAGGTAAACCATTTTGCTCCATTCAAACTTGATCATCAACAATGGTGGATGGGAAGTTGGAATACTGTACTCCGGTATTACCGAAGCCAACACAGTCTGCTATTTATTTTGTTTTGTAATTTGTTTAGGTCTTTTATTTAATTACCAGTATTATTATTTCTGTATATTGTTAATGAATAATAAATGTTTAAAGATATATATTTTTTACAGGCATTTAGATTAGATTCAACATTATTTTATATATATATTATAATTATAGGTACCCCAAAATTATAGTTATAGGTTCCCCAAAATTATAGTTTATTATTTTGTAGACATGGACCTCTCGGTGCCTGATGAAGTACTACGCCACCGTGGCAGCGTCCTCCTCTCAGATGAAGAGTCAGGACACCGTGGAGATGATCGAGAGGAGGGTCCTGGACTCCAACCCCATCATGGAGGCCTTTGGTGAGGCTGCTGACTGGACGTGTTGAGTTAATGAGCCGCTTGTTGTTGTTGGTATAGCGACACAAGATGAATTCAATCGTTTATGCCTGTTTTATCTATTTACTTTCACTCTATGATTTCTAGGCAACGCCTGTACCTTGCGAAACAGCAACAGCAGCCGCTTTGGGAAGTATATCCAGCTCCAGCTTGACAGGTATGTCTGGTCGTGGTTCTGGATCCATTTACAATGGTTTTGACTCGCATAACCAAAGTCATGCATAATTGGTCAGATGCTTGATTAAGCAATGAGTCCACATCTTTTAAGAACCTAGATGGACTGATGATCAGAACCAAGAGCTCCGCCCCCCTCTCTGCAGTTTCCTGAACCTGATTTAACTTTGAGCTATTTTTATACTAGGATTAGGCTTCATGTGTGTTCACAAAACCAACCCAATGTGTTGCATGAGTCAAGGCCATAAAATCAGGCTTGGATATAAACTGGCAGTATTTTTGGTGACTTTCACCTGTGAGATTCATCACCAAGTATGAATGTGGTTATTTGACCACTCTTTCTAGCTGAAAGGGTAACCCAGCTACATTCTGGAAAATTCAGGTGAAAACACCTACTCGTTTAAATTTTTTTGAACCATAACAATCTGGCCCTTGTTTGAAGATGCGTAGATTGCAACATTCGTACTGTTTTGTTTACAAAGCCCTGATACATTAGCTTCCTACTTACCTACTTTTGCTGTTGAAGTATTCCGAAGAAATCTGAGTTGCCCAACCCATCTCAGGATTGCTTAATTCTTGTGGTTCCTCAGGTCTTAATTTAGTTTAATCAACATCTAGTTTAGAGCACAAGATTTCCGGAACAATTTACATAATAACAGAAACTTAACAGTTTTTCTATGCTCATCTGTATAAGGGACTTAGCTCTTAGAAATCGACTCTTGCAAAATCGTAACTTGTCCAGTACAGGAGCGAATGCTGCTCCTTGTTTCAAGGATCCTTTTGTTTTACAACAGATGAGAGCTGTATAAGCTAGCTAAGTGAATATTGTCACCACGACTTTGACCATGGGAGTTGACAAGACCAAACCAATATGGGACCAGACTAGTCTGCTACCCGAAACCTAACTAATATGTTCTTGTTGAGGTGTAGTACCCTCCCAATGAACTAACTGAAGGGCTGTTGTCCTAGCAACCGGCATCTTTAAACATATCTTTATTTTTGTATTTTTTTTACTTTGTTCAAACAAATGTTTTTGTCATCTATTCAGATCTCAGCTGCTGGTGGGAGCATCCGTGCAAACCTACCTACTGGAGAAGACCAGGGTGGCTGCGCAACCAGCGAACGAAAGAAACTTTCACATATTCTACCAGGCAAGTTAGACAGACCATATTGTGTCAGACAAATCCTTGACAAAACTTTTTAGTCAGCTTTAGTTGTATCTAAAGTAATATCTTATGTATGTCCTCGGCTGTATAATATATTTAGTGTGATTTACAGAAATTATATTATTTTCAGATGACTAAAGGAGCCAGTGTTGACCAAAGGAAAGATTGGAAGATTCCATATGACCAAAGTTTTGCCTGGCTTCCAAATGCTGAAAAGGCACTGGAAGGTAGTATGTCAGCTGCTTCCTTATGTCCCCCAGCAAGCTGATTGAAACTATAGATTCTAATCAGTTGGGTGTTTTTCAATTCTGTGGTTTATGGTTCACAATAACTGCTTCTGCCGCCGCTGCTTCTTCTGTTGCTACCTCGGCTTCTTCTTGTTTTGCAGAGGATTGTTTTAATGAGACTGTTGAGGCAATGCTACACCTTGGCATCGACACAGAGAAGCAAGGACATATATTTAGGGTAGAGTGACATCATCACAATCACCTAAATTTTATTCCCAAAAAATATTCTGCAATTTATCTTACATAATAACTAATAAGTGAGTATATTTCTACCACCACTTGTTTTTTTAAAAATAGATTTTAGCAGGTCTTCTTCATTTGGGGAACATTACTTTCTGTACTGTAGCAGATGAATCGCAACCCTGTGACATTAAGGAGCATTCCAAAGGTATTTCCATTCCATTGATAATTCATCTGATATTACATTGCCTCTAGAATAACATTGCATTAAGGTTTTCAGACTTCAGTTAAATTAAATTGCAATTGTGGTCAGCCTCCTCCAACCTTCTGTGCTCATGTCTTACTTTTCCTTCTGTACCCTGTAGACTGTGTGCAGGATTGTGCAGGATTGTTGGACATCCCAGTAGAGGAGCTGCAGACATACCTGAGGGTACAGACCTTGAGGGCAGGCAACCAGAGCGTTCTCTTCAGACCCTGCTCTCTGGCAGACTGCTGGGTCAGGAGGGACTGCCTTGCCAAGGTCATCTACGCACAGTAAGTCAGAAGGGAATCTCCTATTTCTTTCAGATAGACATGGTGGGTGGGATTTGGAACGGCGGTGGGTGGGATTTGGAACGGCGGTGGGTGGGATTTGGAACGGCGGTGGGTGGGATTTGGAACGGCGGTGGGTGGGATTTGGAACGGCGGTGGGAGGGCGGGTTGGAACGGCGGTGGGAGGGCGGGTTGGAACGGCGGTGGGTGGATGTTTGTCTTCAAATCAGGTGAATATCACTATTTATTGGCCAAAAATCAGGTGAATATCACTATTTATTGGCCAAAAAGCCTCAGTTTCAACCTGTAACGGGCCCTTTTCTTGTGTAATGGAAGATTATCTGTACTTCAGTGTTCACCTTCATACTTAAGATATCAGACTGAATGTCTCTGATAAGAACAAAGGCAAGTTATCAATGACCTGCCCATTGTGTGACGTGACTGCATGTACTGAATGTTTCTTTTTTTTTAACACCTGTCCAAACAGGTTGTTTGAATGGCTGGTTATGTTCATCAATGACAGCGTGTGTGCCAAAAAGTCCACCTGGTGCAATTTTATAGGTACAGTTGCAATTCTTTGTTTGTTTTGTAACGGTAAATAAAATAATTTCAGTTAAAAATAATGCAGTTCTATTGTGTCCTTGATGGTAACCTATTTCTCTAAGCTGATGTTGTCCCCTTGATTGCTCTCAAGGTCTGCTGGATGTCTATGGCTTTGAGTGCTTCCAGGTCAACAGTCTAGAGCAGCTGTGCATCAACTACGCCAATGAGAAACTGCAGCAGCACTTTGTAGCCCACTATCTCAAAGCCCAACAGGTCGCTCTTAAGTTCAATTAAAGATACAATCCCTGGTTGCTGCCGGGATAGTCCATCCTATATCTGGACTAGTATTGCCATCTGGTGCTCATCGGTTCTGAATGTGGCCCCTAGGAGGAGTATGTCTCAGAGGGTCTGGAGTGGTCCTTTGTTAAATACCAGGACAACCAGGGCTGCCTGGATCTGCTCGAAGGCATCCCGACCGGGGTCTTCTCCCTCCTCAATGAGGTTGGTGTCTTATCGGGACCTCCTGTAGAATACTGTATTGACCTTTTCAAGGGAAGCCCTTCGTGCTTTTGGTTGTTGTGACTCACTGCGACGCCCTCCATTCGTCCAGGAATGTCGTCTCAACCGCGCCTCCGACGCCAAGCAGTTCCAGGGTCGTCTGGAGAAGGAGCTGTCCGGCAACAGCAGCATGAGCAGGGACAAGTTCAGCAAGCTGCCCCACTTCACGGTGGCTCACTACGCTGGCAAAGTCTCCTACCAGATAGAAGGCATGATGGAGAAGAACAAGGTAGTGTGGAACCGCTCTGAACTGTGCTGCAGACCAACTGTAGTTGATAGCAGAACCAAATGTTCTGAATAGGAGACCCACCAGCAGAGATATACTACACTCCACATGTACTGCTGAGGCATAGGTTTGATTTATTTCACACCTGCTATTTAGGTGTGCGCTGTCCTTTCTTCACCACTTATTCTCGGTCAGCGAAGCAGTAAAAGCCCTAAAATATTTAGTGTGTCTAAAACCAACTCTGTTCCCCTTTCTCTCCCTTTTATAGGACCCTGTGCCCCCGGAGCTCATCCACCTGGTCCAGAAGTCTCAGAACCCTCTGCTTCACCAGCTGTTTGCTGACCGACAGGCGGAGGACCAAGGCGCCAGAGGACTCAGACAGGTTGTCACAGTGGTGTCCAGGTTCAAGGTGAGACACAGGGACCGCTCCGTTGTGTCCTGGATGTTTACGGATCCTCCTGTTGTGTTGTACATCTGCCTTCGTGGTACTTGATTGCCTTTTGTCTTCCCGTAGAACTCTCTGGAAAGTCTGATGAAGATCCTCCACAGCACAACTCCCCATTACACCCGCTGCATCAAACCCAATCCGGAGTGCCGACCCCTGACCTTCAGAAAGGAGGAGGTAGATGAAAGGACTGACACACTAGGAACACATGCATGAATCTGGTGTCTTGGAAACCCAATCGTGTCCAGACTCCTAATTCTGGAGAGTTTTAAACATGATGGCTCATATAGGTCACTAAGCTTATTGTCGTAATATTTCTGATTATGTTAAAGGTGTTTTCGCGTTACTTGTTGTTAGGTTATTCTCCAACTGGAGGCCTGTGGCATTGTGGAGACCATACACATCAGTGCAGCGGGCTTTCCAATAAGGTAAGGCAATAAAAGGGGTGGGGTTTGTGTCTGTTTCCAATAAGGTAAGGCAATAAAAGGGGCGGGGTTTGTCTGTTTCCAATAAGGTAAGGCAATAAAAGGGGCGGGGTTTGTGTCTGTTTCCAATAAGGTAAGGCAATAAAAGGGGTGGGGTTTGTGTCTCTTTCCAATAAGGTAAGGCAATAAAAGGGGTGGGGTTTGTGTCTGTTTCCAATAAGGTAAGGCAATAAAAGGGGTGGGGTTTGTGTCTGTTTCCAATAAGGTAGGGCAATAGAAAGGGTGGGGTTTGTGTCTCTTTCCAATAAGGTAAGGCAATAAAAGGGGTGGGGGTTTGTGTCTGTTTCCAATAAGGTAAGGCAATAAAAGGGGTGGGGGTTTGTGTCTGTTTCCAATAAGGTAGGGCAATAGAAAGGGTGGGGTTTGAACCTATAACCAAATACACAATTGTAACAGTCAACATCTACACACTAAGGGCTTTTCCATGTTGTGCCTCCTCTTGATTTACACTGACCACTGGTTTCTCCGCCAGAATTCCCTACCGGAGTTTCCTTCAGCGTTACGGACTGCTTTCCAGCTTGACAGCCGTTGCTCAGGGAGCGGATGGTAATGGTAGGTAATCACTCAGACATGCTAAGTGCTGTGCTAGTTTGTCCTGGCACTTAAATATTGGTCTAATGGTGGCCAATGCTTTCTTCAGATGTCGCTACAGCTTTTCAAGGTGGAATCTTCCTGATGTCTCTCTTTTTTCCCCTCTGCTAGCTCCTCTGTCGCTAGATTTGACCCTGTACTTCCCTCCCCCTACATAACCAGGGGATTCTCATTGTTCACTTTTCTCAAATATGTTTTGGACTATTTTCTGGCGTTCCAGGTAAACTCATTCTTAAGCCTTCTCTTTCTTGCATGCTGTGCTATTTCCGTCCAGTCCGGACCGTAAAATGACCCGTAACTGTGTGATGCTTTTTAAATCGCCCCACTGATACCTTGAACCACAGTTTGCTATTGGTACATAAAGGACATTCGCTGTGCGGTTCAGGGGTTGGAAACAAACCGTCGGCGGTGCTTCCTTGATTTAAAATATCAGCCGTGGTGAAGAAGTGTGGAGTGTTTCTGCGTGCAGACTGTAATGCCATTGCATGACATCGTGTGTATTTATGCATGTACACTCCACCCAGATCTGTCTGCTGGTTGGCCTCTAACACCGCCACCACACTGCCCACACTCAACCACACCTTTTTTTTTCCCCCTCAGGATTGGAGGCTGATGGCATGGACGCTCTGGGCCCCGCCGTGGAAGAGGTTCTCAGCGCGGCGTTAAGACGACACACCAGGAACGAGACGCGAAGCGCCCTGGTGCACTGCGGCAGGACCAAGGTGTTCCTGACCAACTCCATGGTCAGTGTCGGCCGGTCTTTTTAGTTGGGATCAATTCATCCGCTAGTAGGAACCGACTTGAACGAAGGTGCCTGAGGTGAAAAACTAGATTGAGGAATTCAGGTGTGATGTCATCGCTTTAGCTAGAGCCAAAGGGTCTCTGTGGTCAAGCACACGGGTCTCTGTGGTCAAGCACACGGGTCTCTGTGGTCAAGCACACGGGTCTCTGTGGTCAAGCACACGGGTCTCTGTGGTCAAGCACACGGGTCTCTGTGGTCAAGCACACGGGTCTCTCCATTTTGAGGCACCTTCTGCATTACGTTGTTAAGAGTGGCCTGAATGTTAAGTAGGCCCCTTATCGCTCCACTGTAGCAGTCGTAACACCTAAAGCGTCTGACACAGCCAAGCCTTCGACAGCAGCTTAGATGTCCTCCAGGCAGTGTGTCCGACAGCAGGCTGGCAGGGTTGTGAGGTGAGCCTGGGATGAGCCTACTAACCTTCTGGCCTAATCTACAGCTAGAGCTGCTGGAGGAGAGCAGGATTAGGGCACGCTCCCAGAGAGCCTTCGCCATTCAGTGCTGCTGGCACCGGTACCAGCGGCGCAGGCGTCACGCCAGGAGACGGGCCGCAATCCTGATCCAAGCCGGTAAGGTCATGACATGAATCCCTGCCGGCCCGCCACACAGAGGTTACAGACCAATAAGAGTCCCCTTTATTCTCAGAATACATTGGCATGTACAGGACTGTGAAATGGTGCAGAAACAATTTATACAGGATTTACACAATCCAAATAAAAATACAGGCTACAGTATCATTTGGGATGAGATGTATACATGCATACATACATACTCTCTGGAAAACATTAAGAGACCACTGCCCCTTTTCCTTTCCAAAAAAGTTGAAAGGGAAAGTTTTAAGTGAGGAACAGAAGTGTTCATTTTGCAGTGGTCTCCTAATTTTAACCCTTTTGTTCCTCTCTCAAAAAGCAAAAGGTGCAGTGTTAATTTTTTCAGAGACTGTATGCATGAATGTATGAACTGCTTGTGATATATATTATATATAACAAATTGTGATTTTACTCAGAGTTACTTCCATTAAGACAACATAGGTCATTGCATGATAACACATGAGTTTCCTCATCATATGGTTCACTGTTCAGTATGTCCAGTAACCATCTGCCTCGGCACGGCCATACATGGCTGTCTGTTTGGCCTGTGGGCACGAGCTAGTAGAGTCAGGATTTCCAATCAATCAAATGTATTTATAAAGCCCTTTATACATCAGCAGATGTCACAAAGTTATTTTACAAAACACCCAGGCTGAACCCCAAGGAGCAAACAACAACAGTGTTGGAGCACAGTGGCTAGGAAAAACTTCCCAAAAACACTGCTGCTCCAGCTTTTTAACACCTAGAGCTGCCGTCCTGTCTGAAAAAGGAACCACATCTTCTGTGACAACATGTTTCCGCTGAGCCACATTGATGGTAACAATCGCTGTAGATGTGCCCATGGAGATCGGGTGTCAATTATTTATTCAGATTAGCGTTGGTGGATACAGGGGGGCAGCATTTTAAAGGGGGCTGTGTTTCTCCACCTCACCGGTCTTTTTTCTGGCAGTTCCTGTTTGGTTGTCTCTCTAGAATCTACTTCGATGTAATGGGTTTATTTTTGATTCTGTCCTCGGGTGGCTTCTTCTGCCTGCAGGGGTGCGCTCATGGCTGGTCCGAAGGGAGGTTCAGAGGTGGAATCAGGCAGCCGCGGTCCTGCAAAGATCCTGGAGGAAGTGGAGGGTGAGGAAAATTCCTGAAGTCCTGAAGTTAATCAGGGCTATAAGAGTCCATACATGGGGTTATCCCTGTTTTTGCAGGCTCTGATGGACACCCTGGCTGAGGCAGAGCTGGACGATGCCGAGGACCTCCGGGAGGAAGAGGCCGCGCCACCAGAGTTGGACCCCGTTCTCCGGGCCAGAGGCTCCGTGCAGCTCTCCAGCCTCCCGGAGCCCGTCATGGTACGAGGTTGGCCCATGGGCCTGGCCCTGGCCTCTGCTCCCACGATCACTGTGTCCATGACCGCCACGGGCTTCCACAAGATGATGTCCGCCATGGCCTGCCTCAGTGCTCACTGCTTCAGGAGTGGGGAGTACAAGGTGGAGACCAACCAGTTCAAACAGGGGGTCGCCTCCATCAGAGCTCAGCCTCGGGTAAGACCCACAGACTCAACCCTCCAGCAAAAATGTTTCAAATAATAAGAATGCAATATTTTATTTTTAAATATGAATTTGACCGTGGACTTTTACTTGTCCACTGACAATTGTCAACTGTATTCATGTTTAATACTGTATTCTGATTTTGATCATTTTTGTTCATTTCCAATTAAAAAGGGATCCATTAAGCTCCACTACCAGAGATCCCCACTGCTCTACGCTGACAGGCGTCCAGACCACAAGCGTGACGGAGTGACAGGATTAAACCAGATACTTCTGGAAGGCATCTGAGATGATCTAATCTATTTATTTTATTTCTGTGATCCTTCTAGCTAGGTTCATCAGTACATTACATGTATGACTGACTGTAGCTTCATATTCAACACTAGAACTGTGCTGCCTCAGAGTTATAATAGCACTTTTTAATGAGTACTGTAGATCCTGCTAATGCACCCAGAGTAATGAACTTGTAGTCTTATAGCTGCCATATTTGTTGAATTGTTGAATGACTCGGGTGTATGACACTTCTGTGCCTTTCTCAGAATCTGTGGAGTTAAACTCAAGAATGTACTGTTGGCAAATTTGTATCTATGTGCTGAGGGAAAGCATTGCTTTGGGATATTTTTTGTACGACTTCTTTATATTTCTACATTTTTATTTTATTTTCATTTTAAGTTATTGACAGGATTGTTGGAGGGAATTTGTCTATACAATGTTACTTTGATCAGGGATAAATGTTCTGTACATTGAGTGATCTATCCAAATCAATCGTATCAGTACACATGTAGGTGGAATTTGTGTGTTGTCCAAATAATGGGCAAGCAGAGTGTTCCCGCCTGTCTATTTCACAGCACTCATGAGATGTTCATTAGAAGGGCAACACTACAGTGTCTTCATGAGACAAAAACACTATGGGACTTTGGCAGTACATCTTTAAAATCAACGTTGACCACATTCTCACAGATTACTTCAGTGTTAGTTATATGGAACAAAACTACTTATTAAAATGTTGATGTGCCACATTAAGTGCCCGAGACAATACAGTAAAAAGGTCTGTATACTTTGTTCAGTAGTTTGCTACCAATACAGTAATTACCTTTGCCTTGTCTGAGATGTTACTATATTAACGTATATTTTGCAACCCTCTGGTCCTGTAATCCTTCCTTGAATTGTTTGTATTGTAAACTATCATTTTTGTATAAGGGCATTCAGAGACAAACTCAGACCAAATGTTTTGATGAGTGATATTTTGGGTGGGTTATATATAGCTAAAAACACCTATGGCTTTGCACAAATTGTCTTTGCAATACTGTTGTTGTTCCATGTCAAAAATATTTAACAAGATGAAATAAAGTTGAAAGAAAAACATTGCTGTACTATAATGTAGTTTCTGAATTTTATTATGTAAAAAAAAACATTGACTCAATGTGGGTCATTAATCTGCTTTCGCTCAGCTCGGATGTGGACAATTTGTTACAGTTCACTTGTTGTTCTCGACAACCTGCAGGCATCGATCTGACAGCTCAACAAACAAAGGCTCCTGCATGGCATTTTTCATGGCGTCTGCCTTGTCTTCCGCAGCATCCACACTGCTTATCAGCTGACGGAGATGGGGGTTCCCGAGCAGCTGCCTCAGCTCCTCTGACTTGCCTGTACGGAAACATAAACGGTATTACAGCACACTGTCAGATAAAGATTTCATATGATTGAGGAGCCGTGGTCAAGCGGGACTACGTGGGCACATGGCCCAACGCCAGGGACCAGTGTTTAGCGCTCCTCTCCATCCAACACCTGTGTCCATCTCACTGATCTCCCTCGATTACTAGTTTTAATAAAAGTGCAAAAAACACAGTACAAATAAATATCGTGCAACCCATCCAGACAATATGGCACCCAGGTGAACATGGCATGCCACTTTACACACGTTTTAACATTGACAGTTTAACTGGAAACAAAGGTATCTGGTACCTAATTGCTGGAGCCTCTGAAGAGGAACTTTATCTGTGTGGTCATCTTCATCAAGAAGATCCTCAACAGTCCAGGGTTCCGCTGCTGAAATAATCAGATACTACATGTTGAATATAGATTGTAGAACTGCTGTATTTCCTACTGAGGCAAATACAAACTCGATATATATTGTTTCTACAATTCCCTCCATATTAAAAAAAATAAAAATAAATGTCTAATACATTGATGAGATCTACAAATTGCTCTTTGATTATGGAACACCAACTCCCAATGGGAATTTATGAAAAGGTACCAGTTTCGTTGATACTAGATACAAGATGAACAAAGTGACGCTGATCATCACAACCTACCATTGCTGTAAGGTGCATTTAGTTCTTGAGCAGGAGGCACTGATTGTTTTAGGGGTTGGCAGGTATCTGGGGAAAAGACACATGGTAGACATGTTATTAGCTATTTATGCCTAAGATGTCCTTAATAAATGTGTACTCAATTCATTACTTGAGCTACTTTTTAACAGTGGGAAGAAAGTCCAAATAAAATTACCATTGGCCTTGTGTGTTTTGTAGCAACTGAGGGAACAACTGAAAAACACAAGGTAAACAATTGGAAACAGCGCAGGACAGATAAAGTTGGTTTGCTAGTGTAAACTACTCGTTTTATAACCATTCTTGCTGGCAGCAGTAACGATTGTTTTTATCTCACTTATAGCATTACAGCGTGGAGCTAGCTGGCTAACAGTTTTGTTTTTACAGTAGAAATAAGAAGAAATACTCACTATCTGATTCTACAGGCCGGGCATCGATATTTGGGTGTGTCTCCACTGCACACATTGCATATCTGCATTCTTTATCTAAATTGTACTAAATTCACTTAGAACAATTTTCCAGTATGTTGATAGCTAGCTAGCTAGCAAACACACGTTGGTTAAACTTGTTACGTAATAAGAGGTGAAGGGTGAAAGAACCGCTCAGTACCCTAGCCCCACCTCCTTTCTGAACCTACCGAGCCAATAGCATCCAGCTGCAGACCCGCAGACTCGGCTGGCTAATCGTTTAAGCAAATTAAACTCATATCAGATAATAGAGCCATAGATATAAAGCAATAATCTATTAACAGAACAGCTTTATTTCTATGACTCATTCTTCCTGACCCACTCCTCGCAATTTCAAAATGTTGTCGCTTGAAATCACGATACTTACGTTCAATTTTCAAATCACCTATTTACGCGTGGTTATTCTATGTAGGCTATTACCTCTATTATAAGTGAGATTATCTATACTGTTTACACCCATGTTTGAAAATATCAAATCAACCGCAAATGCAATATTTGTCAAAGAAAACGCTATTCAACCTTTTATCCAAATCGTGCAGCCCTACTTACACATAATACAATTAAAAACGGTAGATGTAAAACCTACATCTAAATTGTAACAATATGATTTAGCATAGCTCATTAGCATAGCTAAATAGTATTTTTCAACCCGCTAACAATATCTATAGAATCACTTCAGATAGACATAAAACAAACTGTTTCCTAGGTTACAGCTATCCCAACTAAACATTCTTTAATGTTATTGACTATGAATATTACATCTACATTACTAGTATTAGCTTACCAACAGTATCTATGTTGTTTAAGCTAGACACCAAAACAACATTGTTCACATGTTTATACCATCCTACCTCAAAACTCTTAAAAGGCCATACCAATTTCTAGCTGTACATCAACAATGATTATATTATGTCCAAAGTCAAAAGGTTTATTTGTCATTTGCAGTAACAAGTTACAGCAATGAAATGCTTGATTTTCCTACTCCCGAATGTGCAGTTAAGTTGAAAAGTGACAGTAATTATAATTAAAAAAAAATAAGAAGATAACACAATCAATCAGTAAAAACACTATACAAAAATAATAATAACAATACAACTATACAACCATAGTGTAATGCAGAAGTTACAGGTGTGCATGATATAAGTGACAGGTGTGAATGGGCTATGGATGGAAGGGAAGAGGGGTCCCTGAGTTGAGCAGCCTTACAGCCTGTGGAAAAAGCTGTCCTGTAGCCTGTTAGTTTTGGACTGAATGCTCCTGTATCTTCTGCCTGATGGCAGGTTGGTAAACAGTCCGTGGCATGGGTGGCTGGGATCAATCAATCAAATGTATTTATAAAGCCCTTTTTACAACAGCAGTTGTCACAAAGTGCTTTACAGAGACACCCGGCCTTAAACCCCAAGGAGCAAACAACAGTAGTGTTGAATTGCGGTGGCTAGGAAAAACTAAGAAGGTCGAATTTTAGGAAGAAACCTAGAGAGGACCCAGGCTCAGAGGGGTGACCAGTCCTCTTCTGGCTGTGCCGGGTTAGATATTAAGAGTCCAATTGGAATAATAAATGCATTTCTCTGGGCTAAATCTAGAGTCTATTTGATTTTAGACTAGGTCTGAAGTATGACCAGGTGGACAAGGACAGGGACAGCAACGGGCCCCCCAAACCAGGTAATCCGCAGGTGTGGACCTGGAATGATCCGTTTGCTCCTCCTCCTACATGTGCATAGATATGCCAAAATGATCAAACAAACAATTTCCCAAGCAGTCAAGCTCAACACCAAATCAACTCTTAACTATGTTTTAATGTCCATTAACAAAAGATTTATTCTCAGTAAGATAACTAGTATAAATAAACGGTAAAAAAGCCTAATACACAGTCCATTCTACTGCCTTAAAATTGACTTTCTGGGCACTGTCTAGGAAATCAGGTGTCCATAGAATTTCCCTGGGGAGCTCCACGCTTCCCGGTACTGGAGTATCCCACAGTCTTTAAAAAAATAACTCAGCAAATGGGACACATTTCTTCCCTTACAGGCCAGGGCATCTTGTTGAGGTTCACCACACCTAAATCAAGAACAAAGGATTAGAATGAGCATGCTTATATTTACAATACTGCCGAACACAGCATAATACACAAAACAGGTGAAACACAGAGAGTTTACTGTTGTATATCAATCAACTGTGATATAACATTATAATGCTGTACATCTGCACCCTGAACACAAGTTTGATAAGTGAATATACCTTTTATTCCTAACTTACATTTAAAATGTCAAAAACATAAAATAATAAAAGTGTTGATTGGTAATAATAAAAGTGTTGATTGGTACCTTAAAGTTGAATTACTATTCTAACTATTTTGAAAATACTTACTCTCAAGCCAGCCAAAGTGGGCCAGCTTTCTAAACTCCTGAGTGCTCACATCCCTCAAGGATGTGCAAGTTACCAGGTGGTGAACTGAGCATAATAAGAATCAAATTTAGTAAAAATCAGTTATGCACTACCTATCATGTTTGTATATAATAAACTGGTTAATATCTGTAGTAACTCATTTAGAGTATATACACTATGAGCACACTGGAGTTGTCCATGGAGACTTTAAATATGTTTATATATTTATAGAAACACTAAAAACACCTGACAGTGTAAATCATAAACATCCTGATTTTTTTTTTCAGAATAATTGTAAGGCCTCAAATAAGTCAAGATTCCATTAACAGTTCCCTAGTGACAATCCCATTAAGACTGTATTCTGTACAGAGTATTTTTTGGATAATCAATGTTAAGTGTAAAATCACTACTGCAATAATTTTGCTCTAAGCTAACGTAAACCTGTAACTACCTACATAACTTTCGTTATAAACGTGTAGCTACAGTACTACAGGTAGCTACAGCAGCAAACTTGAAACAATGGCCAGTTTTACAAGTGACCTGACACAGTACTGTACCTTGAAAACAAACAGTCCTGCTACCTAGCTATCGATTTCGACAGAGAAAATATCTATGTATTTGAATGCTGACTTTATCTATGAATTATGTCAAGTTTAATAATTTTCTTACCGGTGTCATCTGCGAGATTTCTGCATAAGAAAATTAAATGACGAAACAGAAGTGACGAAACGGAAAAGTTTTAGACAGCCGAGTCTGCAGGTCTTCAGCTGGATGATTCTCTTACCGGGCCCTATTTATACCAGTTGAAACACTTTAGTTACGCCTACAGGCCAGGGTGAGTAAAGGGCAAACCATCTGAATGTTGAAAGTAGAGAAAGCAGGAATAACCAACCACACTACCATGGAAAATACAAACAAAAACTTGCCAAGAAAGACTTTGTTCCGGTAATGGGTTTGCATCATTAGAGAAGAGAAAAAAGAGACACGTAAAATGACACGTAAGATTTCAAAATGTAAATGTTTTTTTTAAAGATTTTTTGCTTGAAAACATATGTGGATATAGAGCATAAGAGGGCAACATTTTCAGGATTTTGAAATTAAATGGAGGGACACATTCGTTTTGTAATGTGTTAATAATAACTGATTTGCAGGCCAGAAATGGGTAATAACTGAGACATTCATACAGTAGGTTCCATTATAACTATATAACTATTATTTTATAACTATGTATTACCTACCCGCCTTAGTTTGTCAACTCCTGCTGTAGTGTCACAAGTATTACTATTATCAGTAGAAGTACATTTTACAGTTTTGGCCTTACAGTGGGCAAGAATAATTATTACTTCAAGCAGCGCATATCAAATTAGTCTGATTTTTTAAATCATACAGTATTAATTGGAAACTAAATATGATCGACAACAGACATCTCTCATTAAGATATATTTTTATTTAAGAAATCAATTTAATTCACAATATAGGATTTTTAACCAAACAACAACTATCATAGCATTAGATTCCCAAACGGGTCTGCAACCATTTAAAACTAACTATTATTGCACACTGCTGTAACTGGAAGCCAGTCAGGTCTGGTTACAGGGGTGCAACGTGTGTAGGAGTCCACTCTTGAAACAACATGCCAAGGTGTTCTATCAGGCCGACCAGCATAGCAGGCCAGTCACCATCTACTCCAAACACTGGATCAGAAGGGCCAGGAAAGCAAACGGACATTTTCAAGTTTTCAGCTGGGGTTCATATCTGTATAGAGGGGAAACAGAAAAATACATGAGTACACAGAATAAATATAGACTGCTAAACTGAAAGTGTGCATAGCTCATATCGCATTTTTTTGGTTCACTATCCACCGTATACAGCTGTATGTCTAGATTAGCATGAAACTAGATTTTGTTTATGCTGTCCCTAAACTTCTACGCAAGTATAATTCGGAATATAAGTGTTTAATCCAGACCAGAATCATGTAAAAAAAATCTTTTTTTAAATCCACAGAAAGGAATGCACACGGCTCCATTGTCTAAAAAATGGCAGCCAGACAAGTAAAACAGGGAAGTAGAAGGACATGAACATAACTGTTTACACTGCTTTCAATTATAATTTGTTATTTTTTCCCCTTGCTTTTCTTTCTTCCACAGCATTACCTGACAAGTCAATCAAGATGTACTTTTGGTTCTCCTGCGTTTGAGTTCACTATTATGATATTTTTCCGCAATTTTCCTCTCGTGCCCGGCAGGAATATGTCGGTTGGTGTTCAGCTCGATTTCCCTCTTGGTTCTACCCTTTCCACCGGCGTGACATGGATATTCTGATAGATTGTAATAATCGTATTGGTCGTAATGGGCTTGTTCAAAAAAAGAAAATATTTCGATGTCAGTTGTCGTCATTTTGATAGAGGGAAATGTTGCAACAGAACTCCTGCAAAATCTACCAGCGGTGCAAAAGCTGAAGTAAACAGATGATGTCACTCACTGTTTATATACATGAAGTCACATGATCAAGAGACGAATCGGATTGGATCATGTTGAGGAACTTCTTATAAGTGTTTGAAGTATGGTGTCATACATGTGCTGGTCATAAAATTAGAATATCATCAAAAAGTCGATTTATTTCAGTAATTCCATTCAAAAAGTGAAACTTGTATAATTTATACATTCATTCCACACAGACTGATATATTTCAAGTTTTTATTTCTTTTAATTTTGATTATTATAACTGACAACTAATGAAAACCCCAAATTTAGTATCACCTGGTGCCACACTCTAATCAGCTAATTAACACAAAACACCTGCAAAGGCCTTCAGTCTAGTTCTGTAGGCAACAGAATCATGGAGAAGACTGCTGACTTGACAGCTGTCCAAAAGACAACCATTGACACCTTGCACAAGGAATGCAAGACACAAAAGGTCATAGCTAAAGAGGCTGGCTGTTCACAGAGCTCTGTGTGCAAGCACATTAATAGAGAGGCGAAGGGAAGGAAAAGATGTGGCAGAAAAAAGTGTACAAGCAATGGGGATAACCGCACCTTGGAGAGGATTGTGAAACAAAACCCATTCAAAAATGTGGGGGAGATTCTCAAAGAGTGGACTGCAGCTGGAGTCAGTGCTTCAAGAACCACCACGCACAGACGTGTGCAAGACATGTGTTTCAGTTGTCGCATTCCTTGTGTCAAGCCACTCTTGAACAAGACACAGTGTCAGAAGCGTCTCGCCTGGGCTAAAGACAAAAAGGACTGGACTGCTGCTGAGTTATGTTCTCTGGTGAAAGTAAATTTAGCATTTCCTTTGGAAATCAAGGTCCCAGAGTATGGAGGAAGAGAGGAGAGGCACAGAATCCACGTTGCTTGAAGTCCAGTGTAAAGTTTCCACAGTCAGTGATGGTTTGGGGTGCCATGTCATCTGCTGGTGTTGGTCCACTGTGTTTTCTGAGGTCCAAGGTCAATGCAGCCGTCTACCAGGAAGTTTTCGAGCACTTCATGTTTCCTGCTGCTGACCAACTTTATGGAGATGCAGATTTCATTTTCCAACAGGACTTGGCACCTGCACACAGTGCCAAAGCAACCAGTACCTGGTTTAAAGACCATGGCATCCCTGTTCTTAATTGGCCAGCAAACTCGCCTAACCTTAACCCTATAGAAAATCTATGGGGTATTGTGAAGAGGAAGATGTGATATGCCAGACCCAACAATGCAGAAGAGCTGAAGGCCACTATCAGAGCAACCTGGGCTCTCATAACACCTGAGCAGTGCCACAGACTGATTGACTCCATGCCACGCCGCATTGCTGCAGTAATTCAGGCAAAAGGAGCCCCAACTAAGTATTGAGTGCTGTACATGTTCATACTTTTCATGTTCATACTTTTCAGTTGGCCAACATAAAAAAAAAAATGTGTATTGGTCTTAAGTAATATTCTAATTTTCTGAGATATTGAATTTGGGATTTTCATTAGTTGTCAGTTATAATAATGAATAATCATAAAATGAAATAAACATTTGAAATATATCAGTCTGTGTGTAATGAATGAATATAATATACAAGTTTCACTTTTTGAATGGAATTACTGAAATAAATACACTTTTTGATGATATTCTAATTTTATGACCAGTACCTGTATAGTTAGGTTTGGTTTAATGCTTATTTTTTCTGCTTTCATATACATATATACACTCACCTAAAGGATTATTAGGAACACCTGTTCAATTTCTCATGAATGCATTTATCTAATCAACCAATCACATGGCAGTTGCTTCAATGCATTTAGGGGTGTGGTCCTGGTCAAGACAATCTCCTGAACTCCAAACTGAATGTCAGAATGGGAAAGAAAGGTGATTTAAGCAATTTTGAGCGTGGCATGGTTGTTGGTGCCAGATGGGCCGGTCTGAGTATTTCACAATCTGCTCAGTTACTGGGATTTTCACTCACAACCATTTCTAGGGTTTCCAAAGAATGGTGTGAAAAGGGAAAAACATCCAGTATGCGGCAGTCCTGTACGCAAAAATGCCTTGTTGATGCTGGAGGTCAGAGGAGAATGGGCCGGCTGATTCAAGCTGATAGAAGAGCAACTTTGACTGAAATAACCATTCGTTACAACCGAGGTATGCAGCAAAGCATTTGTGAAGCCACAACACGCACAACGTTGAGGCGGATGGGCTACAACAGCAGAAGACCCCACTGGGTACCACCCATCTCCACTACAAATAGGAAAAAGAGGCTACAATTTGCACGAGCTCACCAAAATTGGACAGTTGAAGACTGGAAGAATGTTGCCTGGTCTGATGAGTCTCGATTTCTGTTGAGACATTCAGATGGTAGAGTCAGAATTTGGCGTAAACAGAATGAGAACATGGATCCATCATGCCTTGTTACCACTGTGCATTAGGCATTGTTTAAATGCCATGGCCTACCTGAGCATTGTTTCTGACCATGTCCATCCCTTTATGACCACCATGTACCCATCCTCTGATGGCTACTTCCAGCAGGATAATGCACCATGTCACAAAGCTCGAATCATTTCAAATTGGTTTCTTGAACATGAAAATGAATTCACTGTCCTGAAATGGCCCCCACAGTAACCAGATCTCAACCCAATAGAGCATCTTTGGGATGTGGTGGAACGGGAGCTTCCCACAAATCACCATCAACTGCAAGATGCTATCCTATCAATATGGGCCAACATTTCTAAAGAATGCTTTCAGCACCTTGTTGAATCAATGCCACGTAGAATTAAGGCAGTTCTGAAGGCGAAAGGGGGTCATACACAGTATTGGTATGGTGTTCCTAATAATCCTTTAGGTGAATGTATATATATATATATATATATAAAAGCAGAAAAACCTTGGTCTTGGTGGCGGACTTGCCTGAGAGGGAAAAACAGGCCACCCACTTCCATGCCATGTTAACTGACTATAGGTGGCGCTGTAATTAAACAAGGCACAAGGGGGTGTAGTATGTGGCCAATATAGCAAGTTGCATGCGCAGAAGGCATTGATACAACCCTAACCTTTGGAATGTTAGCCAAATACCACAAACCCATAAGGTTCTGTATTGCTATTATAATCTGGTCACCAGTGTCATTAAAGCAGGGCTTTCAGCCTATCAGCATCCAGAACACCTATTTGTAAAGTGTGGTTCCGTTTGTCCATACGGTGGCAATGTTGAACAGGAAAAACTATTCATAGCTATATTGTTTGATCTCTTAGGCATCTGCAGAAAACTACAATTACAGAAGGGTGTAGCAGTTCTACAGAATATTACTGTCAAAGAAGGATTTTACAGAAACAAATGTTTAGTCACGGTAATTGAAAATGGTAAAAAATACATTAAAGGCCAGCCACCTAAGTGGCGTATAATATAGGTCTAACTCGCTGCATCTCAAGATGGCCCAGCCAGGTGTCAACTCATTATTCAACTAGTTTGAACTGATGAATTGTGCATCATGACATTTGTTACAGATGAAAAGAGGATAGGGCAAAGCTGTGGAGTAATAAAATGGAGTAATCAGGTATCAGGATTTGAAGATTTTTTTAATAAATTACAACTTTCCCTTTACAGTTTCCTCATTACATGTTTTGTGTAACTTATTTAACCAGGTGGGTTTATTCTTATTTTAAATGATTACCTGGCTACAGGTATTCAATTACAAGACAGTAAAAGAGAACAGAAATATTGTAAAATATACAGCTCCGGAAAGAATTAAGAGACAGCTGTACTTTTTATTTCCTTTCCAAAAAAGTCAAAAAGGAAAGTTTTGAGTGAGGAACAGAAGTGTTCAATTTGCAGTGGTCTCTTAATTTTAATCCTTCTGTTCCTCACTCAAAACCTTCCTTTTCGACTTTTTTGGAAAGGAAAGAAAAAGGTGCAGTGGTCTCTTAATTTTTTCCGGAGCTGTATATTTTTAGATACACAGCTCCAAAAAATTAAGGCAAAACCTAAATCACACATCGAGTCTCCATGAACGAAATGCCTTCGTCATCCAGGAATTCCCTACACACTGGTCACATGAGGCCAGGCATTGTTCTGCACCAGGAGGAACCCAGGGCTCAATGCACCAGCGTAAGGTCTGACGATGGGTCTGAGGATTTCATCCCGGTACCTAACAGCAGTCAGGGTACCGTTGGCTGGCATGTGTAGATCTGTGCGACCCTCCAAGGATATGCCTCCTCAGTCCATCACTGACTCACCGCCAAACCGGTCAAGCTGGATGATGTTGCAGGCAGCATAACATTCACCACGGCATCTCCAGACTCTTTTACGTCTGTCACATGTGCTCAGTGTGAATCGGCTCTCATCTCTGAAGAGAACGTGGCGCCAATGACGGACCTGCCAATTCTGGTGTTCTCTGGCAAATGCCAATCATGGTGTTGGGCTGTGAGTACAGGTCGCACTAGAGGATGTCAAGCCCTCATGCCACCTTCATGGAGTCTGTTTCTGACAGTTTGGGAGTCAATTTGTAGAGCTCTGGCAGTGCTCCTCCTGTTTCCCCTCGCACAAAGGAGCAGAAACCGGTCCTGCTGCTGGGTGGATGCCCTTCTACGGCCCAGTCCAGCTCTCCTCGTGTAACGGCGGCTCATCTCCTGGTATCTCCTCCATGCTCTGGAGACTGGACAGGGAGACGCAGCAAACCTTCTTGCGATGGCATGTATAGATGTGAACGATAGGGAGAGAGCAATTGTCTGTGGCCACCACCTGCAAAACAATTCCCTTTTTGGGGGTTGTCTTGCTGTTGCCTCTCCAGTGCGCCTGTTGTCACTTTCATTTGCACCAAAACAGGTGACATTGATTCACAATCGCTTATGCTTCTTAACTGGACAGATTGATATCCCTGAAGTTTAATTGACTTGGTGTTATACTATGATAATGTGTTCCCTTAAGCCTTATGAGCAGTATAATTAAACAAATGGCAAAATTAACAAATAAACACTATGTACACATCAAAAAAAAATATTTAAAATTACACTCAATACATCTGGACACAAATGTAACGTAATATTCTGAAATTGTTCAGGCACCATTCCCAGAATTTTATGAGAATGGTGTATGCAAAATTACCCAAGAAAAACCATAGCCTCACCAAGAAACATTTATCAACAGATTATGTGGTAGGTGGTGGTTTTGCAACGTTCAAAATCATGGGAACTCGGTACATGGAAATGTCTAATCTGACATCATGCCCTGTTTAAAACAACTCATAGGGAACTGGGAACTTGGAAATCTCTGACCTATGATACCAGTGCTTTGAAGACAGCTGGGCCCCTTGAAAACAATAAGCTCTGACTGAGAAAAATAAACTTTCATTCAGCTTGAATTCCTACTTAGAAACTTCAGGATTATTCTAGAGCACTGACTTCCTGATCCGAAGTTCACTTATTTAATGTAAGGGCCATGTTAATTAGCCAGTTCCAAACTGTTTTGTACCTGTGTGATTCTTTTACCTAGCTTTCTTAAAATACATGCACTTACTGTAAGAATGCTAAATGATTAAAATTAAGATATTATTTGGAAATTGGCATATTACACAGATGGTTGTACACCTCACATGGAACCACTTCTGCTTGTTGGTTTGTATACCAACCAACTTTTTAATCTGATGTAAATTCAACCCTTATTTGGCTTTTCCAATTTTGTACATTAGTAAAATAGACTCTCAGCATGTGCAAAAAGCAGTGGACACAATTTGACTTAAACAGCTTAGCAAATTAATAGTAACCACCTAAGTGTATTGATCAAACAATTTGAAACTGAATCTCCCTGCTGTTTTTCTCTGTAATCCAACCTATGCAGCTTGTGTTCTGGAATCATAATCTTGTCAGATGTCCTTGAGACTCTGCTTGACCTAGATCTGCTATTCATTAGGCTGGGAGTCCCAGAGGCCCTAAACCCAAGCACCAGAAACAACTAATTTCTTACAGTCTCATTTCATTGTACAAATTAATGTTAATGTTTTAGTACAAGAGGGATGTCCCATCGGCTAGCTAAACTGTGGCTCAATGGATTGGCAAACATTATATTTAGAGAGCGCAAAAAAATGGACAGTCTATTGTGTTGGTGTGTAGGAAGTCTGGGTGGGAGAGAGAGGCTGTTCATGTCTGGCTGGGAGAGAGGGGGACCAGAGCCAGGGAGAGTGGGACCAGAGGGAGAGAGGGGGACCAGAGGGAGAGAGGGGGACCAGAGGGAGAGAGGGGGACCAGAGGCTGGGAGAGGGGGACCAGAGGGAGAGAGGGGGACCAGAGGGATTGAGGGGGACCAGAGGGAGAGAGAGGGGGACCAGAGGGAGAGAGGGGGACCAGAGGGAGAGAGGGGGACCAGAGGGATGGAGGGTGACCAGAGGGAGAGAGGGGGACCAGAAGGATTGAGGGGGACCAGAGGGAGAGAAAGGGGGACCAGAGGGAGAGAGGGGGACCAGAGGGATGGAGGGTGACCAGAGGGAGAGAGGGGGACCAGAGGGAGAGAGGGGGACCACAGGCTGGGAGGGGGACCAGAGCAAGGGAGAGGGGGACCAGAGGGAGAGAGGGGGACCAGAGGGAGAGAGGGGGACCAGAGGGAGAGAGGGGGACCAGAGGGATGGAGGGGGACCAGAGGGAGAGAGAGGGGGACCAGAGGGAGAGAGGGGGACCAGAGGGATGGAGGGTGACCAGAGGGAGAGAGGGGGACCAGAGGGAGAGAGGGGGACCAGAGGGAGAGAGGGGGACCACAGGCTGGGAGAGGGGGACCACAGGCTGGGAGAGGGGGACCAGAGGGAGAGAGGGGGACCAGAGGGAGAGAGGGGGACCAGAGGGAGAGAGGGGGACCAGAGGGAGAGAGGTGGACCAGAGGCTGGGAAGGGGGTAATGAGGTACCTTTTCAAGCAAGCGAGTTTATTTATATAGCACAATTCATACATAGAAGCAATTCAATGTGCTTTACAAGGAAAAGAAATACAGCTCCGGAAAAAATTAAGAGAACACTGCACCTTTTTCTTTCCTTTCTGAAAAAGTTGAAAAGGAAAGTTTTGAGTGAGGAACCAAAGTGTTCAATTTGCAGTGGTCTCTTAATTTTAACCCCTCTGTTCCTCACTCAAAACCTTCCTTTTCGACTTTTTTTTAGAAAACAGTCAGATCGTTACAATTCTCTAACCCCCCTCCAGGGGGTTATGATCCACTAGCTCTCATGGTGGCGCTATAAATGTCACAGATTTTTAGAAATTCACCAAAAATCAGCCAAATCAGTCAGAGACATGAAACTTTCTGAACTAGGTAACTGAGACGCTCATTGTTTGATGGAGCCAAGGATTCTTCAGCTAAACACTTTCCCATTCAAAGTGAGTGGTATTAGGAATCCAAACCAGGTGTCAATTCATTTCGGGCCACTGCATGGGCGTGTGACGCTACTTCCAATTTCCCATCTGATGAATCTGTAAGGAAGAGGATTTTAGCTGTCACTGAGGTGGCTAGGAAGCTCAGGGTTAGGTGGCTAATGCAATGCAGCTAATGCTAGGTGGCTAATGTTAGGTGGCTAACGCAAGGCGGCTAATGCAGGGTGGCTAACAATAGGTAGCTAACACTAGATGTCTAACAATAGGTGGCTAATGATAAGGGGCTAACGCAAGGTGGCTAACGCTAGGTGGGCAAGGTGGCTGCACATGGTACTAGGTGGCTAACTGGGTGGCTAACGCTAGGTGCCTACCGCAGGTGCTACAGCCGCTAAAAATGTCACAGATGTTAAGATATTGACTGAAATTCTCCAATACAATTTGACACATAACATTTTCTGTGGAACTTAATCAGTACATCATGTATCTTTGATCTTTAATGTAAACCATCTCCACTTTCTCGACCCCCCAGCCCGTACAGCCCCCACACATCATTTTTCTTTCAACATACAAAAACGTCACGGTTTGTCTTAGACACTTGATTTCCATCGTCTGTCTCCACAACCTCCCAAACACATTCTCATTTACCCCCATTTGCTCTCCTCCCTCCACACTATCACACACATTATATTAACCCTCCACACTATCACACACATTATATTAACCCTCCACACTATCACACACATTATATTAACCCTCCACACTATCACACACATTATATTAACCCTCCACACTATCACACACATTATATTAACCCTCCACACTATCACACACATTATATTAACCCTCCACACTATCACACACATTATATTAACCCTCCACACTATCACACACATTATATTAACCCTCCACACTATCACACACATTATATTAACCCTCCACACTATCACACACATTATATTAACCCTCCACACTATCACACACATTATATTAACCCTCCACACTATCACACACATTATATTAACCCTCCACACTATCACACACATTATATTAACCCTCCACACTATCACACACATTATATTCACCCTCCACACTATCACACACATTATATTAACCCTCCACACTATCACACACATTATATTAACCCTCCACACTATCACACACATTATATTCACCCTCCACACTATCACACACATTATATTAACCCTCCACACTATCACACACATTATATTCACCCTCCACACTATCACACACATTATATTAACCCTCCACACTATCACACACATTATATTAACCCTCCACACTATCACACACATTATATTAACCCTCCACACTATCACACACATTATATTAACCCTCCACACTATCACACACATTATATTAACCCTCCACACTATCACACACATTATATTCACCCTCCACACTATCACACACATTATATTAACCCTCCACACTATCACACACATTATATTCACCCTCCACACTATCACACACATTATATTCACCCTCCACACTATCACACACATTATATTAACCCTCCACACTATCACACACATTATATTCACCCTCCACACTATCACACACATTATATTAACCCTCCACACTATCACACACATTATATTAACCCTCCACACTATCACACACATTATATTAACCCTCCACACTATCACACACATTATATTCACCCTCCACACTATCACACACATTATATTCACCCTCCACACTATCACACACATTATATTAACCCTCCACACTATCACACACATTATATTAACCCTCCACACTATCACACACATTATATTAACCCTCCACACTATCACACACATTATATTAACCCTCCACACTATCACACACATTATATTAACCCTCCACACTATCACACACATTATATTAACCCTCCACACTATCACACACATTATATTCACCCTCCACACTATCACACACATTATATTAACCCTCCACACTATCACACACATTATATTAACCCTCCACACTATCACACACATTATATTAACCCTCCACACTATCACACACATTATATTAACCCTCCACACTATCACACACATTATATTCACCCTCCACACTATCACACACATTATATTAACCCTCCACACTATCACACACATTATATTCACCCTCCACACTATCACACACATTATATTCACCCTCCACACTATCACACACATTATATTAACCCTCCACACTATCACACACATTATATTCACCCTCCACACTATCACACACATTATATTAACCCTCCACACTATCACACACATTATATTAACCCTCCACACTATCACACACATTATATTAACCCTCCACACTATCACACACATTATATTCACCCTCCACACTATCACACACATTATATTAACCCTCCACACTATCACACACATTATATTCTCCCTCCACACTATCACACACATTATATTAACCCTCCACACTATCACACACATTATATTCACCCTCCACACTATCACACACATTATATTCACCCTCCACACTATCACACACATTATATTAACCCTCCACACTATCACACACATTATATTCTCCCTCCACACTATCACACACATTATATTAACCCTCCACACTATCACACACATTATATTCACCCTCCACACTATCACACACATTATATTCACCCTCCACACTATCACACACATTATATTAACCCTCCACACTATCACACACATTATATTCTCCCTCCACACTATCACACACATTATATTAACCCTCCACACTATCACACACATTATATTAACCCTCCACACTATCACACACATTATATTCTCCCTCCACACACGATCCACACTTCTTCTCCCCACACTCCTCGCTAAGACTCACTCTCCTTGCTCTACTCCCTCCCTCCAAATAAACTTTCTCTCGTCCCTCTTTACACACACATTCTCCTGTCACTCAGAATACAGACAAATCCTTCTCTTCATCCAAGAAACCACAATCATCCCCCCACAAACACCATGTCTCGTATCTCTACACACAACACACACATATTCTCCACTCTATACACACATTGTTTCTTCAAGGTCTTTTTGTTTGGTTTTGATTTCCTCTTCTTCAATTGGACATCCTGACTACTAGCAGCAATAGGCATTTTTAAATAGCAAAAATGATTTCTCTAGTCAGAGCAAGTAGTGAGATGCTTCCTTTGCCCCGCATGGTCTTTTCTTCTTTCTTTTTTTGACTAATTAAGCCTTCAACTCATTCCTCTATGTGTTTCCTATGAAATTTTCTCAAACTCTAAAATTCAACTGTATATGTACTTTTATAAATAACATTTTACTAATTTAGCTGATGCATTTATTAGCAAATCTACCATGAAGCACTGCACAATTAATGTTACTTACTGGGAAAGGAGAGAAAATAATGAACTGGAAGTATTCAGTGACTGTAAAGGTACAATTCAGCCAGAGTGAAAATGTAGCTTTTTTTTTATCGTTACATTTTCAATGTAACCTTTATTTAACCACGTTAGCAACACTGAGAATAACCCTCTCTGTTTCAAGAGGAACCTGGTCAAGATCAGCAGCAAACAGTACATGCCTTAAAACAGAACATAAAATCATAACATTAATTTGAATTAACATCATTCCAATTAGGATCAAGATTCAAAACATTTACAGCAACCCATTTCAATATCTATGATGGTTTTGATTTTGGACTTAAAATCAATCATAGTCAATTCAGTTTTAAAATATTCTGTAGCTCATTCCAGGGGGAAGGTGCACAGTACTGGAACACATTATGTGTCCTAGGAACTGTCAACCAGTTATGAGAGCGCAGCAATATTTCTCAGTAGGCTGTTGGGCAATGTAAGAGCATAAATAAACTGGGAGCTTTCCAAGATTGGCCTTGTAAATAAAAATGTACCAATGGGATAATCTGAATAGAGCTAGTGATGACCAGCATATAGGGTACAGTGATGGGTGAGAGATTTAGTTTGTAACAAACCTCAAAGCCCCATGGTGTACAGTATCAAGCTTACATAATGAGGACATAGAGGCATGCATGTACAAGACATCACCATAATTTAATACAGGTAGAAAGGTAGCTTACACAAGGCGCTTTCTTGCCTCACACAAAAAGCAGGACCTATTTCTGAAATAAAAATCCAACTTTAACCTCAGTTTTTTTTGCCAAGTGTAAAATACGTCTTAAAGGAGAGAGTGTCATAAATTAAAATCCCAAAGTATTTTTACATAGATACAGACTCAGTTACATTACCATGCAATGCAGTAGGAATGGAAGATCTATCGATTTTTTTCTTGGAGTATAAAAACAACAGAAACAATTTTGTTTTATCAGCATTTTATCAACATTTTAATGCACATGTTAATATTTACACAAATCTCATGTTACACATTGGCATCTTACAGGCCATTGTATTCTAGACACTAAAGACAATGGGTGGCGCGCACAGACTGTAAAAAAAAAAACAGAAGGCCAGATGAGTGACACTGACACGCCCCTGCTAGAGCGGTGGTACGCTCTGACGCTTTTCCACGTCGCAGTTCTCGTTGTCCCCAATGGTAAGCGGTTGCGTGTACGACTCGAGTCGAGCTAGGCCGGAGAAAGATGGCGGCGCCCGTCCTGAGAGTGTCCACCCCTCGATGGGAAAGAATAGCTAGGCTCCTTGTTTGCGTATTGGGCATATTATTGTCCGTGTACGCCTTTCACGTGGAAACGGAAAAGTCTAGAGACTCGAATTATCGGGCCTTGTGCGACATCAGCAATTCTATCAGTTGTTCGAAAGTCTTCACCTCCAGGTAATTTGAATTCAACAGCGGCGCCGAGTAACGTTACCAGTGTGGCGCTCTGAATGAGACTGGGCGGTTTTGTGGCATCATTGTTGGCACGGCTGCGCGGGCTGAACTGTCAAAAAATATTTTAGCATGCCCTCTTCTTGATTAAGTTTAGATTGCTTGTCTTTGGTTTTCACCAGATAACAAAAAATTGTTAGTAATAAGTTGCTTACTATTTATAACAAACTTGGGGCTAGTTCTCTTTAAAAAGAATGCTAACGTGCTACGCTACTTATTCACCAGCCAGCATCAATATAGGCTAGCAACTATCTAACTAACTGACTGTTCTTGTGTAGATGCCAGTTAAATGTTTTATTCATTTGAGTGGATGCAGTATCTGCACATTTTGTTTCCAACCTTCTCAACACAGATAGCTATATTGTTTTCGTTTTGTTGGTAAATTAACTAGTTAGCATATAGGGAGCCACTGCACTGGTGAGCTAACATTTGCTACCTAGCTCAGTTAGGCTAACTTGCGAGATTTGATAGGCTTTACCAATAAGCTAGTTTTGCAGCTTGAGTGTACCTAGCATGTGAATCAGTGGCTTAATTTACACAGTGAATTCGCTGGGGACAAGTAGCTAAATCACATTTTCCAATATCCTAAACCCATGTAGTTAATTCATGTAGATAACGTTAGGCAGCTGACATGTCATAGCAATTGCCCAGCGTAACTATCTCAAATGTGAACCATGGTCCTTGCATTTCTGCTTCTTGTGCTATTGAGAGATTAGTTGAGGGTTGTAGTATTTTAATGACAAAAAGGAAACAACCTGATCTTTAGATCGTAAAATGCAAGTATTTATATTGACAAAGCTGAAGGCACATATCTATGAGTAGATCTGAAACTGTTGAATAGTCTTCTGTTATTGTAGTCCTGAAGCAAAACGGTGTCATGAGATGTTTCCTTTCATCCTTTGATTGTTAGTCATTCTTAGTTCTCTTATCATGTGCACTAGTCTGAAGGATGTTTGCTCATTCATATGTGTTCTCAAAATAGCTCTATCTCTGTAGATTAGCGTGTTAGCACATTCACACTCTGGTTTGGTGTACAAATGCTGACAGTCAGATCTCTGAGGGACAGAGTTTTTTTCCCCTCAAACATGATTGTGAAGTAATGAAAACAACACTGCTGAGAGAGTAGTTGTTTGTCAACCACCCTGCCTGCTGAAGGCCATCATGTGAGGCCTTGACTAACACCCAAGTAAATAACCAAACCAGAACTTGAAACTGTATTAATGCTGTCATACTGTATGTATTGGTCACCAATGAAGCAATATACTGCCAGTATACCACAGCTAAAGTTTGTGTCCATGCGCCGCCTCACTTGGTCTTTATTGCTTTAGTGTATTGATTCAACAATGAGGGCTTTTCATGGCAGAGAACTGAAATAGGATGCTATTGGTTAATGCGTGTAAGGTGTATACGAGAGCTGTATTGGGAAGTACCTAGGGCTTTACCATGTAACGTAACTGCTGGGCAAGAACAGTAAATCATCCAACTGCAGGAATTTGGCCCTTGGTCTGTTTATTGTAGTAACTTCTTAAAGCATCAGTTGCTCAGGTAAACATTCACATTCTTCTATTCATTGTTGTTGACATTCTGTATGTTTGTGATTCTGCTACATAATATCTGGTATTAAAGATGTTACAGTTCCTTGTTTACAGGGATGTTTTCTTGGACATTTACAAAACATCCAGTAAAGATTGTTGATTACCTTCTTGTGAATTGAATGCGTTTTAATTGCCCTATTGCCCTGTGGTGTCGTCTTTTGTATTGAAACATTTGTGTTGTTCTACCTCACTGAAGTTGGCTGTCTCATGAGTCGTTCAACAGTTTACTGTTTATCCTTCTTTCCATTCCGTTTTACATTAATTAACCCAATGATAATTGTTAATTGCACTGACTAGGATGGCTTGTTTCATTACTGATGACAGAACCTTTTGGTATGCACGGAGGCAAGTGGTGGTTCTGTGAAAGCCTGCTTTTACCTTTTGTGTTTGTGACTTGTAAATTGCATTGCTGAGCCCACCTGTTGAGCTACTGTATCAGGATGCTTGGGCTGCATGTCTTATTGAAGACTCTCTTCTTATCTTTATTGTTCTATAACAAAGCCTGATTACAACATTGCCCAATCAGGATCTAGCCCAATAAACGTTTTACATGGTAGTCATTAGCAGTTGTTCTTATCCAGGACTATTTACTGTTGGGTGCGTTCATCTTGAGATAGCTAGGTGGAACAACCACAACCCAGTAGTACTAAAACCTACTCAAAGAAGCAATCAGCAAAGTCATTATTATAAGAAATGAATAAAAGTGACCTCATTGGACAATGTTTTTTGTGTACTTTGCCCTTTATCATCTTCATTTAAATGCATTGGTCAGTTTTCCCCTGCAGTTTGTCAATGTCACAGTTCTAATTCTGAATTCATCTCCATGTGTAGATGGGGTCGAGGATTTGGACTGTTGGGCTCGATCTTCGGAAACGACAGTGCGATGAACCAGCCAAACAGTGTCTACGGAATTTTATTTTATGTCTTTCAGCTGTTACTAGGTAAGAGGTTTGTTTCTGCACGCTAGAGCTTTTCAAGTGGAAATATTTTGGGGGTGACCAGCCACCTTGATAGTCACTTTGGGCTATTTGTGCTGACACACACCTCCCAGGCCCTCGCTCCCTCTTTACTATATTTGACTGCTTCCTGGCTCAGATGATAAGGCTGAACACGAGTCAGCAGGACTGTGGAGAAATGTATTAGAAGAGGGATACTTAGAGCTCTCCTGTCCTTTCCATCAGATTAGAGGTACTACTTTTGTTTTTAATTAAAGAACAATGGCACGCTTTTGGGAAAGACAGCTTTTTATTCACAGTTATTATTTTCTTTACTATTAGGGCATCAATTACGTGATTATGTCTGTGCCTTCCTGCAGCACCTCCCAGCGGGCTCAGGGGAGTGGATTAGGACTCGTTTGTCTAAGCACATCTTGCCAAGAGGTTCTTTTATCACACTGCTTGCTCAGATAGGAAGGCCAAAATCTACATGCTTGGAGGACCATTTATTCTTTGGCCTGTGACCACAAGTGAGCTTGCAGAAGCCTGACCCACCATGAGGGGTCACTAGAGTGTGGTATAAGACAACCCTGTCCGATATACATACCTCTCACATTGGACAGTGATGGGTACATTTGCACCGCCCTCTACCTGAGCCCTGGTCACCTCTGCGATGCCTTCATCAAGTAAACGTTCGCTGTCCCCAGGGGAAGAAGGCTGTGCACGAATGTTTCAGACTGGCTTGTCCATCATTGGGGCAATATAGATGTAAAGAAAGACCTCAGTGGAATACAGATCATAGTGGATAGGACACAACTGTCCTTAACATACAGTTAAGCTATATCTATCAGAGTGGGTGTTCATCAAATCCACAATGCTCTACTGACCAAAAAAGAAAAGAAAAAAACATTTTTGATATACTTTTTCATATACACTTTTTCATATACCTTGTCACAAACTAGGCCAGCATATACATTCCACCAGGCTGAAATTCAGTTGTTTCCCTTTTTGGTATAAAGCTATCACTGTATCCCCCCCCCCCCCTTTCCTCATTTCACCATATCCAGTTGTTTGCTGCCTTGTTTTATCCAAACAAATTTCAACAGGTTTGGGAGAGTCTGAGATTGACGTAGTAACCTTTCCTTATAGGCATGCGCTGCAAGCCATTCTGGTTTTTCCTACTATGCTACATTGACAAACCAGGAAGTCACATGGGCATAAAGGCGAATAGGTGTGTTGACTCGTTTGACAACGTTAGTGGTCTTTGCAGATGGCCGGGCTGCCTGAGGGAGTTTTCTAACCTACGCAATGCTGCCCAGTTGGCATCTCCCATGTCCAATTAAAACATGCCAAGCTGTCACATGGCTGTCGTAGGGGCAGTTTTAAGTCATTGAAAAAAATCTGAAAAATTTGTTTTTACGACTACCATTGTCATTCAGTTTTCCTGTTGGCTTTTGAAACCCCAAACCCCAGTTTAAAACCTTGGTTCATACGGCACGCTAAATGCTCCACTGCCTGTCTGCCTGTTCTTGTGGCAGCTTTGAGGTTTTTGCTGACTCAGTCCTGCAGGTTTAGATCTGTTCTCCTACTGACTTTCCTGCGGGACCAGGGCCTGCCTAGTCACCTGGTGCTGCCTCTGAACCAGAGACCCTTTGACCCGTATCGTATTACCACAGAGGCTGTTTTGACTAACACAACAGTGGGACAGCAAGTGTAACTCACTGTGTCGACGGTGGTTAGGTGACTGAACATTTCCATACAAGTTATGGCACTTAGACTGAAGGCCACTTCATAAAGGGACTGGTTAGCAGTTAGCTGAGAATTCCTGAAGATATATATTCCGCCCCCCCAGTATCAAGCCCCCCCAGCGATTCGCTCAAACGGAAGTGTGAATCAGTCTTTTGAAAATCACTTTTCTCGATGAGGCAGAAAGACAGAGCAGGTTCAAATCCAGAGGTGGTTCTGCAAAGACCGAGCTCCATCTCAGTACCACGTGGTGCACTGCAGACAGTATGCGCTTGGTTCACTGCAGACTTCACTGTTCACTGCAGGCTTGGTTCACTGCAGACTGTATGTGCTTGGTTCACTGCAGACTTCACTGTTCACTGCAGGCTTGGTTCACTGCAGACTGTAGGCGCTTGGTTCACTGTAGGCGCTTGGTTCACTGTAGGCGCTTGGTTCACTGTAGGCGCTTGGTTCACTGTAGGCGCTTGGTTCACTGTAGGCGCTTGGTTCACTGTAGGCGCTTGGTTCACTGTAGGCGCTTGGTTCACTGTAGGCGCTTGGTTCACTGTAGGCGCTTGGTTCACTGTAGGCGCTTGGTTCACTGCAGACTGTAGGCGCTTGGTTCACTGCAGACTGTAGGCGCTTGGTTCACTGCAGACTGTAGGCGCTTGGTTCACTGCCGTCATAGAGGATGAAGTTGCCCCGTCCTCCTATTTACCGACACCGACATCCTGCCCGAATGAATGTGAGACTTGAGCATCAATAAGGTATGGGGAACCTGCCAATGACCTTAGTGATGTGAGTTTTTTTGGGGAAAATACTTTTTTTTTAGGGGATGAGGACATATTGTGCTGGTGCCACATTGGCACTGATGCAAGTTGTTAGTCTGGAACCCTTCAGGTTCCAATCATTTTCCTCACAAGAGTGGGTGACAAAATTGGTTTTGATCAGTCATTCTAATAAATGGGCAGAAAACTTTACTGGCTTAATGGCTAATAAGATTTGGAACAAAATACAGGATGTAAAACAACTAGTAGGTGCAGCTACAACCTACTAGTGCTAGCTAACGTTAGATTGCTTTTACTACAATTTATTTTGTCTATGATAGTTAAAAATGTCTATAAATTCTGAAATGTTGCTGTATCGATTTTCTTTCCCCTCCCAACTCTAGCTTGAACCGTATCCTGTAGCTCCCACTCCTGCTGCATTTCCTTACAAAGGATCTGTCTCTTTACCTCTGTCATCTCAGAACTGGGAATAGAAGCCTGTGCCAGAACCAGAACACCTTTCCTTTCTCCTCCATCCAAAGGGTCCGGTGTCGGGCCAAGCGTCCGGCGACCAAGTGGTACACTGCCTTAAGCAGACTGGGTCTCAAACACTATTCGAATTAATGTCAAATATCCTGTGCTCTATTTAGCTTTCCCCCGCTTAATGGTCCAATTGGAGAGTCCCTGAACGGCAACCCCTGCGCTTTTGCGTTGCTGGAATTTTAACTTTGGGCCCCGGCATGGCCCGTTCAGTCTCGTAGCCTAATGAAGTGCCCACGGGCTGACATTCTCAGATGGCCGGCCGGCCAGTCGGTCCGGTCGGTGGGTGCGGGGGTGTCCCGTCAGTAAGCTCTTGCCGTCTTCTGTGTGGTCCCCTGCAGGTATCACGGTGAGTGCCATGGCGGCCCTGATCCTGATGACGACCTCCATCTTGTCGGTGATGGGCTCTCTGTACCTGGGCTACATCCTCTACTTTGTCCTCAAGGACTTCTGCATCCTCTGCGTCACCACATATGCACTGAACTTCATCCTCCTGATGCTCAACTACAAACGGCTGGTTTACTTGAATGAGGCCTGGAAACAGCAGCTGACTGCCAAGCAGGACTGAGAAGGGGCGGGGGGGGGGGGCTCAAAGTACCGTAGGCAAGTGAAAAATATAAGAAAAAATGAAATGTGACCTCTCGAACCGAACTTGCCATCAGGAGACCTTGCTTCCAAAACAATGTTTATTCTGCTGTGTGTTATAAAAAAAGAAACAAGAAATAGATGACTGTAAAAAAGAGGAAAAAAAAAGTTGGGGCCAGACATCTCTCAAGTCCATACATCATGGAAGGATTTGGAAAAAAAACTAAATGATTCCTTCTATTTCATTTTATTATTGTTTCGTTTTTATTTATGCTCCCCTCACGTAAGAGATGAATGTGGTTTTGGAGGTAAAAAAAAATAACCCATTCAGTTCTGACAGCAAAGCAAAAGCAGAATGCCAGTCCTGACTGTGGAAGGAGAGAAGCCAGGACACTCCTCTCTTGAACAAAAATGGACCGGAAATGTGGAAGGAAACGGGGACTTTTTAAAGGTGCATACTTGAAATAGATAGGAAGGGCCCGTTCTGGCGGCACGCCCGACCACTTCCAGAGGTTAGCTGTATCGTTACGACAACCTGCGCCGAGAAATGGGTCAGGTAACCAACGCATGGTCTTGTGATCATGGGGTTTACAACTGTACAGTTCCCAGCCGCAAGGATTCCGTGTGACGAGAGAAACGGATCAACAAACACCATACCGAATAGGGTTTTTTATGTTTACACTTTACAGCAAGTTTTGTCTTTGAAAAGGACCACTAATATGGAATATGGGGGAATGTGAGAAATTGTTTGTGAATCAGTCACTTCTTGGTTCTTTTTTTTTTTTGTTGCAATTCTGTAAATAGCTGCTGAGCAATATTACAGACTAGATTGTGATTTAGTGTTGAAATAGATAAAGGAAAAAAGACATCAAAACAAAAAAAGAAATTCACTAAATGACAAACAAAAGAAGTTACTGAAGTCGTCATCTGGGTGAATTAATTCTGTCCGAAGTTGTTTTGCAGCCAGTGTGTGACATCTTAATTTCCTGCAGTCCCAAATGAGGCATGCTTCTCTGTTGTGTGGATTCAATGGAAGTGCTCACTGGTCAGTTTTGTTCATCTCTTTTGCAGAAGTCTCATTGAAGGTCCCAAGGCCCTCACCGAAATGTCTTTAGAGCAGGGTTGTGTTTATTAGGCAACAAGGTTTTTAAAAAACATTTTGCACTAGAAAATAAGCATTTCTTATTGGGAAAAGTCCAGGTAGCGCCTCCCCCTCCCCTTTTCAGTTTTCCTCCATTTGGTGCCTAATGAACATGACCCTAGTTAATTTCTTCTCTCCCAAGACTTTCTTAGTCTCCATGATGGCACCTTCAGTGTTTTGTCTTTGTCACGTGTGAAAAAACAAACAACATTCCTTAGATGCTACAGTGGGAATGGGATCTATGAAAATGTGCCTAAGAGGAGGGAATTTATTTTGGAATGTGGGGGATACATTTAATCTGTCACTATATTGTCTAATTTTTACAAACCTTTTCCATTGTTGACATTACCTAAATTGTGTTCTTAAAAATGCCATCTTAGCTTCTCTCTCAGCCCTCTGTCCTTTATGGTCTAATGATTAGGCATTCAGTTAGAGCAAACATAAAGGAAAGCAAAAACATTTACTGAAGTAATTTTTCCAGGTTATGGAGGTTGGTTTTTAATACAGTTCACAGACCCTCTGTGCGGTGCAACCCCGCTGTCGGCCCCCGCTGGCTGTCTGTTCTCACGTCGGTTCGATCGCTTCACAACCGGCGCTGTGGGAGGTGGAGTAGCCGATAGATCGATCTCAAAGCCGTTTAAACCAAATGGATGTTGACTGATTTGTAGCGTTACTATCCGGACGCGTGACCCCGGAGCACGCCGGCTAACTGTTCCTACACGCCGTCTCAGACGGACACTCAACATGGCCGCGTGTTACGGCTGATCATTTGGTTCACGATGGTTTTTTGGTCCTTTGTATTAGACGGTTGTGGTCTGCTGTGTCTCTGTCCCTGATCCTGAAATGCTGTATACGCTGGGAGGGTTCAAGACAGAAAAGCGTCTGTACCTCGGTAAACACAGCGGTTTAAATTTGGGCAGTATCGTATGCAAATGACGTGCTTTCACATTAGTGGGAACTTCCCCGGCTGAGCTTGTTCCCCTCCGCGGTGTTACCTGTTATCATGACATTTCCGACATCAGAGATTGTCTTGTATGTGGAATTAAACCATGTCAGGTTATGTTTTTGATGGCAGGTTGTAACTTCTCTGATCATGGCAAACATAATGGTTTACATTGTAACATGGTGTCTAACACGTTGTAACGACAGCAACGGTCGTAGGTTATTGTCCGTTGCAATTTTGGTAAAGTGACTTTAAATGAAGTGTCATTGGGACAAGACACCGTTTGTGGATGATGACTAGGGAATGAGCCTGTGTGCTTTCGCCTGAAGGCTGACTCCCACGAGTTAAGTAACGTAAGCATGTTGTACGGCATCGACTTGCCGAGGGATTACTCACTGTGACCACGCTGGCAGCCGCAGACGAGATGGAGTAAGTCTGGGTTTAGCCTTACAGACAGGGATAAGCGGTCGCTTAGGACCCCCAACTGCTAGGGAGCCTCTGACTGATGTGGGTGAGGGGGCCCCCAAGTGAAATTTTGCTTGGGGCCCTCAGAAGTCCTGAGCCGGCACTGCTTATCGAGTAGGGTTAAAGTGAATTTGATAGTAATTGATACACAGTATTATCTGCTGTCAAAGTAAAAATACACTTTTATTACAAGAAATTAGCTAATATTACTGTTCACCTGCTTTTAGGGAAGACCAATACGCTTAACAACTGACATGAACGAACTATGTAAAAGAATTGGGATTTGCATGCGTTTTTAAACGACTATCCCCAATACATCTGTGAGGTCCCTCAGTGTTGAATTTCGAGCACAGGATTCAACTACAAAGACCAGGGAGCCCATTTGACGATCTCATAAAGAAGGCCAGTGATTGGCCGTTGGGTAAGCTGCCATCTTGTTTGGGAGGCCTGCTGTTGGCTATTTTAAAATCAGAAACGGTTTAATTGCTGTGATAATAAAGCTGTCGAGTATGGAAGTATGGAACCGTGTTGTGACTCCAACGATAATTACCCTAACTGTTAAAATCTATTATTCTTACTGAGTAATACTGCAAAAATGCATGTCAAAGGAATGCACTCGGTCTAAATGGGAAAAATCCAACGCTACACTACCTCCTTATCTTAAGAAATCATGGTGGTTGCATCATGGAGTTATGCCTGACAATGGAAAAGGCTGGGGGAATATTTCTCTCTCTTTTTTTTTTAAGATAAGCATGAAAAAAAATCCTTGAAAGAACACTGCTTTAAACCTGACACTGGAAGCAGAATTGACCCTCCAGCAGGACAGTTACCATCTCTGCTAAGTTCGTGTTGGCTCATGTCTGTTTCAAGCTTGTTTGCAATAATTAAATTGTCATGTAGCCATGGTTACCATCCTGGACAGTCTGAAGGGTTTTGATTAGAACAATAGGTTATTGCACAAAGCTTTTAGGAACTACAATTTGCAGATGTAGTTGCAACCAAAGGTGTGTTGAGTCCGAGGCATGCTCATGTACATTTATCTCGATTTCACGGTCGAGGGTTTTGTGGAAATAGTTGATTAAAATAAATACTTCATGAAGCAACAAAATGTGAACATGTCCAGGGGGGTATAATTGAATACACTGTAGGTCCTAACATTAGACAAACCTTTGACAGGGAGACACTTTGAGACTGTCTGTCATCGACGATACCTGAAATGAAGACTGTACACAACATGAAAAGCTAAACAGAAGCTCAACACTTCAGAGGCACTCTTCAGGTGCACCAGCTCATCACATCTTACAGTTTTTGACATATTTCCACTAAGGTGTGAAATCAAGGAAAATCGATATGCCGTTCTGTGTAGATACACAGCGTTGGTGATTACTAGGAATCCAGAGGGGTGGGCAGAGTCTATTTCGCTTATTCTGTCCCACAAAGTCCCTAAAAGGTTTTGGAGAATTCTCGACCTGTTGAACAGAGACAACATTTAAACGATCAAAGGAACACAAACATAGTGAAACATCTTATCAACCGGTTAATCTAATCCCACTGTCCTGTGTCCATAGTATTAGAGGAATTCTAAAAGGTCTGAAGACTTAGAACCGTGATGGCCTTTTTTTTTTTGCTTCATCAAAGAATGCCGTTGATAGTGCCTTCTGTTGGATCTCAGTTACAGGAAAATAAATGCTTGTGAAGAGAAGAATGATGACAGTGATGGGAACTTCTGCTTACCTTCCTAAACATGTTTTTCTGATCAAAGACGGCGACATCCACAGTACAGTTCTCTGTTGTTAGTCTGGTTGCCAGTGTGTTTGGGATCTCTCGCTAACTAGGTGTGGAATGGTCAGGGTTTGTTTTGTTTGGCAGTGTGAACGGCATGAGCATCTGAGAACAGGCTACTCCCTCTCCCCTGTTGGGTAGAATGACTCACAAAAAAAGCCCTGTCTTGTATTTAAACGGTTATTTCATTTTTAATAAATTGTATTTTCTTCAACTTTTTTTTCTTAGCTTTATTTTGAGTACATTTTTAAATTTACAGTTATTTTATTAATTTATCTGTTAGCATTAGAATACTTGTGCTATAAAACACTTTCTGTCAGAATTTTAAATGTATTTCTTCCTGACTGACCTAGTGAAATAATGTTTTTTTCCCCTTATGTCATATTAATAGACTCTCCATTGGTAATATTGCCCATTAGCGATATAGACTCAGCGTTATGGGTTATTTCACCTGTTTTTGTTTATTTTATTCTGGAAGGCTGTACACTCTAAAAAGAAAAGGTTGGAGGATCCTTGGAGGGGTTCTTTAAGCTGAAATTGGAGGAAAAACACTCATTTTTGATTAATCCAGGCAAAGAGCTTTTCAAAGAATCCATTTTGAATGGTTCCTTGACTAACCTTTTGGAATGTAATTTTGATGGCGTAGGTTCTTCAAAATCTTAATTGTGGCTCCTTCTGGAGGTCTTTGAAATTACCATTTTAATGTATTACTTTAGCTGACAGGGGTTCCCCAGTTACAATGAAGAATCCCTGATGCAGGGCTATTCAACTCCAATCATGAAGGGCAGAAACAATTTATTTTTGCTTTTACTTGGTAGTTAAACTCACCTGGTGTCTCAGGTCTGGATCAGTACCCAATTAGATTAGGATAAATCAGACATGCTTAGGCTCTCCAGGAATGGAGATGAATAGCCCTGCCCTAAAAAGATCCTCCTGGAACATTTTCTTATAGGTTATGGGAATCCATGTGGTAGCTTTCTTATTCATTCGTAATCTATTTTTTCTTTGTGGGAGTAAAGAATAGGGTTGCTTCTGTATTTGCCAAATATTAAGTTGAAAATCTGTATTTTCTTACATGGAAAAAGTGTTACATGAATGGTAGATTGAATGCGTACAGAGAAAAGATCGAATGAAATCCACTATTTGCTTACCTTGTGAGAAGCTGTTGCGAAAGTTAGCACTACAGTGGACATTTTAAACTGTTGTTGTGTGGAAATGGTGAACCATTAAAACATTCCCTCTGAAGCAAGTTTTCTGAGCTTTTTTTTTTTTTTTTAAACATTTCTGTTGAATTACCTATTTTTACCAAATATTCTGTGGTATGGAAAAAATAATCTCTGAATATTAGCTTAGCAGTGTAACTACAACAGTATACATTTGGAATCCAAACAAACCAGTTTAAGGGATTCTCTTCTAGGAATGTAGGAGATAAATGACACCAGTCGGAATGTTTGAAATGCTCTGAAAACAAGTACAGACTTGACCTGGTTGTTGATTAAATATCACAATATCTGGCTTGCTATGGTCTTAAACACAGGTATCAAACCGATTCCACTGAGGGCCTAGAGGCTGCAGGTTTTTCCTTTAAATTGGTTCCCAGTTCCGACCTAAACCAGGTTAAGGTAGAAATTAACCAGTTAGTAACCTAATTAATCAAGTACAAGGTGGGACTGAAATCCTTTAAACACTCAGCCCTCCGTGGAACCGCTTTGACACCTGTGGTCTAAAACAGTGTTTAACGTAGCGCTGGAGACCTAGAAAGCTATAGATGTGTAAAGTAAGTAAATATTCAGGGATTGTTAATCCTGCATATGTTGGCTCAGTTGGAAATTACGTTACAATTTCTATGACGCAACAGTGTGGATGACCAGCACTACCCGCAGTTATCCACTGTCCATACACATGCTGGTGACAGGATGTTTAATTACACAACCGTGCATAAACTGTCAAGTCAGGGCACAGTATACCACATGGTTGAAAAGTGTTATTTTGATATTCTTAATATTGAGCCAGGAAGTAAAATAATATATATACGCAGAGCCATAACACACATTGGATACAGTACTTTAATCAAATCAACTTCCTATTCATTTACACTGACATGGAACCGCATTCTATTCATATTCATGTATAAAAATGGGTTGATCCCTAAATTAAAGAGTTAGACCGTTGAGGTTGATAATGTGCTGTGGTCCAAATCGTAGTTTTGTGGGCTAAAGAATACGACCGCCATGGTGCATCATGGGTACTTGGGCAGATAGCACGGGTATCTGGCCCAGCTTGGAAGCAGGCCTGTCTCATTGGCCAACCTCCAGTACCTCTCCCTCAAGAGGAAGGCCCCAGCTTTGGGCTGCCTCTGCCGGCTGAAGATGCCTTTCTTGTTTCCGACCACACGGGTCACCGCTGCCGAAAGAGGAACACAGAAAAGGTTGGTACCCAGAACAGCATCCGCGGCACTATGCCCCTAAACCACATGGGGAATCCTTGACCCTTGGTCGGAGACTGTTGAAACGGTGATGTGTTGCTTCACATACAGTAGGTCAACGCTGACGTTGCCACACATTTAAACAGGCAGCTCTGCTTCCACTGTGTTGTATTCAAAATACTCATCCGCCAGTGAAGGAGTCTCTGACATGATTTGTTTAAATGTTAAAAACATGCCACAGGGCGTACTGCAGCCATTCCCAGTCACTAGGTTTATCTCACACTGGGGAATGTGTGTACATTTCACATAAAGACCAGCAGGTCCATGCAAAGTACTGGTATAGTTTCAACATTTTACTGGGCTAGCAATCAGATACTAATCCTTTGTCTACGCCTAGACACATTTCTGTTAAATATTAGCTCAGCTAAGAAAGCAAAGGTGGGCCGTTCTACGTAATTGGTAGGCGTGACATGAATGTTCGCTATGTCAGCCATTTAAATCTATTCCAGTACTACAGGTTTCATTTTATTCATCCTTACTTTGTGCTGTCATGAAATCAGCAAAGTTCCAGATGAGCTCTCCAATGACATATTCCTTCCTCTTCTGGTCAAAAACATCATGGTAGTTCTGTAAGACGATCTTCTGGTACTCCTCGGTGAACATCATGGGAGGATCCTATGGGGAAGAGAAAAGAAAATGTAGCTTTCTATTCAGCCTTCATAAGTTCACTTTATTCTCACCCATTTAAGTATATTTGACAGGATAGAAGTGGGTTGACAATTCAAGAGCTACCACTTAGCTTTCAATTAGTGGTTTTCAACCTGTGTTCTAAGCAAATGTGACAGACTGGCATTCAAACCATTGTTGGCCTCAAAAAGACCTTGAAATCTCAGTTGGTCGCATATCTGTTTGCTTTAGACTAAATGCCAATACTGCACATTCTTTAAACTGTTTCCAACCTGTAAGAATTGTTGCATTGGAACGCTTTCTAGAACAACGGAGAGGTAAAAGGTACTTGCAGTGTGAAGCCCAGGAACCACGTCGGCTCCATATTCACTCTGGATGATGGGTTTCTTGTACTTCCCGTACCAGTTCTCAAACTGGGTGTTGAGCTGGAAGGGGATGACCTCCAGGTGACCCGGGTCATGGTACCAGGAGAAGTAACTGTTCACACAGATAACATCCACGTAGGGAGCCTAGGGAGAGATGGGGTTCACGAGGTCAGCTGACCGCGGAAATACCAGGTCAGCAAGTCGACAGGGTTCAGATTGTTTTGTATTGGTATTGAATTCCAATTATAACGTCTGAAATGATGACCTCTTCAAAACGGACAGAATATATGAGTATGAAACGTTTGAACAGGTAAAGATAGAGTTACCTGCCTCATTTGTTTTTAACTCACTTTGTATTGAATTGAACTTTATTGACATAACTGGCGTGCCTGACATCGTCAACTGTTTGATTAGTCTCAAGTCAAATTTCTACTCAGACTAGCTTATCAGTAGCTTATCATTAGCAGGAAGCCACTGTGGTTGTAGAGTCAGACCTGCTTATTAAACCAGGATGATTGAATTAGGGCCCAGGTATGCCTTCAAAATAGCTCTACATTTTGAAAACAACAGCTTTAGAATCAAGCACAGTCAAAAGCCCATAGACCTAAAATGTGACTCCCTGAGGGAAAACAAAGACTGAAAGCCACAGTACAGTGATTCATCTGTAGACAGGGAAGTATTACCCCTTTGTCCCTGTTGAAGTTACTGTCAGTGATGAAGGTGACGGGACGAGTGGCATCCAGAGATTTGGTATGACCTATAAGTGTCCTGAAACCACAAACAAAAAACATTCACACTGTCGCCTGTTTCACAGCGGAGTTTACAGTTAAATCCAGGGGGTCAGAGGTTAGGGTTCAAAGGTCCATGACCTGTAAAAAGTCAAGCCGTAACACCATCACCACTTAATATCAGGAAATGTCTGAAATCCAACACTAACAACAACCATACTGTTGTTTGCTCCTTGGGGTTTAAGGCCGGGTACTTTGTGACAACTGCTGTTGTAAAAAGGGCTTTATGAATACATTTGATGGATTGATCTCTTTGTTAACTACAATAAAGTTAATCATTGTAATGGCAAGGAATGGTATGTGGAAAACCCTGCTGTTTGACCCAGTCACTCCCTGACCCCAAGTGGCTCAGCCCCACCCAGCGGCAGCTCTTTAAATGGGAGGGGTCAGTCGCAGAATGCCTGCTGCATTCCCCACGCCAGCCAGCCATTCTACCATGCTGCAACTCACCCATACACCCATCTCCACTGTCTAAAGGGTCAAATGGGGGGGGGGTTTCCTCAATGAACTATCGACACCACTGCTCCCAGGAAAAACTGTGGCCTTCACAGTCTTTCGTGGTTCTCTCATTACTGAAAGAGGCATTCAGTAATTGTAAGTTGTGATTTCTGGTAAGAATGAGTAGCCTACATCAATTGTGCACCTGTTCTTTTATCATTTTACCCCTTATATCGTGAGGTGAATGTACATTTTAAGGAAAAAGGCACAGGGATTCAAATGTTTTCTTACTTGAAATAGAATTCAGCAGGGGGCATCTCAGCTGCCGGCTCATTGGCTACAGACCACATGACCACAGAGGGGTGGTTCTTGTCCCTCCTGACCAGTTCGTCCATGACTGCCAGGTGATGCGTCAGAGAGGCGTTCCCAAAACTACGTCTGTGGGGACGAGAGATAGGAGTGTGTTTGTGGAAGTCCCTGATGTTATGGTGGATCCAGTGATGACAGCTAGCCTCCCAGGGGTCCAACACGAGGGGAAATAACATACAGAAATACCTAAAAATATACCAGGAAATCTACACCAAAATCCTTACTCAGACCGAAAGAATGCACTCTCCAGCCTTGTACCTCAATTAAGCTTACAGATACCCAATCCGTCACAAGGAGTCGCTAGAGCTCAATAAGGCGAGCCCATACCACTGCACCACTCAGGGGCACCTTTCCCTTCTTGGATGTGAATTCTCTTTTCACTTGGGAAATATTAATTGGCAAGGAGTTCCATTCAGTATTGTTTTAAATAGATGGGCAGGGCATTGGATGCAGCAAACTCGCATGCTTGTTTTTTTGCCTGTATACACCAATTGGTTTTACGAACACTGAGTATTTTTTAAGATCTTAAAACTAGATATACTTACAGCATTAAGCCATGGTAATTAAGACTAGATATACTTACAGCCTAAAACCATGGTAATTTAGGTTGCAGAGCAATAAAGATGTTGACAGCAACTCAGTCTGTTTTGATCAAGCTGATGTTTTTACTGCAGGCGACAATATTACTGTCAGTAGTCTGATGTAGGTGTGACAGGATAAAAGACGGAATAAACTTAATATGAAAACCGACTAATCAATGTTTTATATACATGCAAGCAAATCAAAGCAGTAAAACAAAGAACTGAAGAAAGTGTATCTTTAAAAATGTCTGACATGCAGGAAGAACACCGGAGGTTTATCCAATAGGTGCACAACGTAGCGAAACTGCCCATCATTTGTTTGCTTCCCACTTTAAGTATAAAAACCTGTCCCGTCACTACTTGACATTGCTGTGGTTAGGAGCCTTGGCAACGTGACTTACATGCACTCCACCAAGAAAGCCGGTCCCTTTGGAGGGGAACACAGAAAGAGGAACCGTCCCCATGCCGATGGCTTACATGTCTTTGATGCCCACGCCGGGACACTCGTCGATGACCACAATGCCGTGACGGTCGGCCATCTGCAAGATCTCCTCAGCGTAGGGGTAGTGGCTGGTCCGGAACGAGTTGGCCCCCAGCCACTTCAGCAGGTTGAAGTCCTTCACAATCAGGGGCCAGTCCAGGCCCTTGCCTCGTATCTGGTGCACACAGACAGCAGGGAAAATAGAACGGTGAACGGGGGAAAATGTCCACACGCTCCCTTTCAAAGATTATTCCACGTGCCTGACTGCGAACTACTGGAAAAAGAGAGGATTCAGCTCCGACACCCATTACTAAAACTCTGCAATTACAGCATGTAACAAGGGAGCCGGTGCGCATCAGCTGTGAGCGTACGGCACATTTCACAGAGGGTTTTGCTGCCCCCTGGCAGGACGACTCAGTACTCACGTCAGCGTCCTCGTGTTTGTTGACTCCATGGAAATAGAAGGGCTTGTTGTTGATGAGGAACTGTGTGCTGGTGACCTGTACGGTACGGATGCCAACGGCCAGAGAGTAAACATCCTCGTAGACGGAACCCTCACTACCCGACGTCATGCGAACCTGGAAGCACACGAGTCGAGAGACGCAATTCATTCGGGGAGGTAAAGATTCCTTCCGAATGTTTGGGATTCAGACAGAAATACAGTGACAGCGACTGACAGGATTCCCAATCCTGCACAGCAGATAATATCTGTTCCAGGCCATTTACTTAAATCTGAACTTTCTGGAAAAAACTCCAGCATGGAGGCTTTTGTAGTACAAGCCCACCATTCACAACTAACACGAAAACAAACCAAGTAATAGAAAATGTGCTATAAATTCCCTGAGTAACCTAACAAAATTAAATCTTATTTCACATTCAGTGGATCACCTAGGTCTTGGAAAATGCATCAAGGAACTGAGCCCAACTTAGCACTTTAAACAAATTAAATAGATTGTGCCAATTCAATGGAAATAAAAAACAGAAATGTAAAAAAAAACATTTAGACCCTCCCTTTCTCAGCAGTCACAGCATGCTCACCATATGGCCTGATCAGCTTTCAACACCGGGATTTGGGCAGTTTCTCCCATTGTTCCCAGCAGATCATCTAAAGCTCTGTTTGACTGGACGTGGAGTGTCGGAGAACTGGTCTCCAGGTTTCCCCACTGATGTACATTTGGGTTCAAGTCTGGGCTTTGGCAGGGCCACTCAGAGACACTCACAGACTGGTCCTGAATCCAACCCTGACTGTCTTGGCTGTGTGCCGCGGGTCGTTGTCGTGCTCAAAAATAAACATTGGCTGAGCTTCTGTGCGCTCTGGATCAGGATCTTTCAACGACCTCTCAGCATTTTGCGCCGTCCATCCTTACCTCAATCCTGACCAGTCTCCCAGTCCCTGTTGCTGAGAAGCATCCCCACAGCATGATGCTCCCACCACCATGCTTCACTGTAGGGATGATATTTGCCAGGTGATGAATGGCACCTTATTTTTGTCAGTTGTAGTGCTTGGCAATCTTTGTATTTGGTATTTAATACAATCTTTGCATTTCATATTTAATATTTTGTATTTGGTCTCACCACACCAGAGAATCTTTGTTCCAATGCTCTCTGAGTCCTTCAGACGGCATTTCATGTCTTTTACTCAGGCGTGACTTCTGTATAGCCACTCCTGAAGGTTACCATAAAGGCTTGATTAATGTGGTGCTGCAGAGATGGCTGTCCTTCTGGCATGTTTTCTTATCTACGCAGAGAAACTCTAAAGCTCTGTTAGAGTGGTAGTTGGGCTTCTGGTAACCTCCCTGACCAAGGCCCTTCTTGCCTGGTTGCTTAGTTTTGCCAGACGGCCAGCTATAGGAAGAGTATTGATGGTTCCAAACTTCATCCATTTCACAATTATGGAAAAAATTAAGAGACCACTGCACCTTTATCATTCATTTCCAAAAAAGTTGAATAGGAAAGTTGTGAGTGAGGAACAGAAGCGTTCAATTAGCAGTGATCTCTTCATTTTAACCCTTCTGTTCCTCACTCAAAACCTTCCTTTTTGACTTTTTTGGAAAGGAAAGAAAAGAAAAAGGTGCAGCTTAATTTTTTCCGGAGCTGCATGCTGATCAAAAACATTAAGGGAACATGTAATTATCACACTATAACACCAAGACAATGAAACGTCAGGAAGATCAATCTGTCCAGTTAGGAAGCATAAGCGATTGTGAATCAATTTCATCTGTTTTGGTGCAAATGAAAGTGACAACAGGTGCACTGGAGAGACAACAGCAAGACAACCCCAAAAAAGGGAACAGTTTTACAGGTGGTGGCCACAGACATTTGCTCTCTCCTTATCCTTCCTGACTGATTCTTGTCTAGTTTTGCATTTTGTTAGTGTTCTTGTCACAACTGGTAGCATTAGGCGGTACCTGCAGCCCATTCAGGTTGCACAGGTAGTCCATCTCCTCCAGGATGGCACATCCATACGTGCCATCACAAGAAGGTATGTATCCTAAGGGTTCCAAGGGCCATGACCAGTAAGAGCATGGAGGAGATACCAGGAGACAAGCCGTTACACGAGAAGAGCAGGACAGGACCGTAGAAGGGCATCAACCCAGCAGCAGGACCGGTATCTGCTCCTTTGTGCGAGGAGGAACAGGAGGAGCCTGCCAGAGCCCTACAGAATGATGTCCAGCGAGCTACTAGTGCGCATGTTTGTGACCATACTGTCAGAAACAAACTCCACGAGGGTGGCATGAGGGCTTGATGTCCTCTACTGGGACCTGTGCTCACAGCCCAGCACCATGCAGCTGGATTTGCATTCGCCAGAGAACACCAGAATTGGCAGGTCCGCCACTGGCGCATCATTCTCTTCACAGATGAGAGCCGATTCACAATGAGCACATGTGACAGACGTAAAAGAGTCTGGAGATGCCCGTTGTGAACGTTATGCTGCCTGCAACATCATCCAGCATGACCAGTTTGGCGGTGGGTCAGTGATGGTCTGGGGTGGCATATCCTTAGAGGGTCGCACAGACCTACACATGCTAGCCAACGGTACCCGGACTGCTGTTAGGTACCGGGATTAAATCCTCTGACCCATCGTCAAGCCTTACGCTGATGCAGTGGGTTCCTCCTGGTACAGGCCAATGCCCAGTTTCATGTGGCCAGAGTGTGTAGGCAGTTCCTGGATTATGAAGGCATTGATGCCATTGACTAGCCCTCGCATTCCCCAGACCTGAATCAAATTGAGAACCTCCAGGACATTATGCATCGGTGCATCTGATGCTGCCAAGTAGCACCACAGACTGTCCAGGAGCTCACTGATGCCCTGATCCAGGTCTGGGAGGAGATCCCCCAGGACACCATCCACCGTTTCATCAGGAGCATGCCCAAAAGTTGTCGGGGGTCCATACACACCACTGAGACACATAAAAAGTTTGAATCCAGACCTCAAAATCTGTCATTTTGTTTTCAACGAATTACACAATGTACAGTATCCGTTAAGATAGTCATCCTTGTATTCTATGGTGGCAAAATACCACCATAGAATACAACTAGGGACAAAGCCCAAAATCCCACCATAGAATACAACTAGGGACAAAGCCCAAATTACCACCATAGAATACATCTAGGGAAAAAGCCCAAAATACCACCAAAGAATACAACTAGGGAAAAAGCCCAAAATACCACCAAAGAATACAACTACAGACAAAGCCCAAAATACCACCATAGAATACAACTAGGGACAAAGCCCAAAATACCACAGTAGAATACAACTAGGGATAAAGCCCAAAATACCACCATAGAATACAACTAGGGACAAAGCCCAAAATACCACCACAGAATACAACTATGGACAAAGCCCAACTGACCTCCAATGAATAAAGATAACCTGGGTTCTCATGCATTAGATAGGGCCACCACAGGTTGACGTCGGTCACTTTGAGGACCCCAGAGGGTCCAGTGGAGGAAGCCACACAGCGGCCATCTTTGTCCGAGAGTGTGACCAGCATCATGGGGGTGGGACTGCCCAGCGCTGACACTTCATAGGAGACTAGACCTAGATGGCAGATGGGAGAAAACACCTCAGAGGAGACTAGTGTCACTTCTGCACTGTTCCACAGAGGCTGGAGCAATGCAGAAATGGACCAGGACAAGGGACATGGATGAACTTGGGAATAAACACATCCAAGTTATCACCCTCAGCACGTGAATAGGAGTGCATCATTTTTGCTGCACTCACCAACGTTGTCAGCGAAGGTTGTCATGACTGTGATGTCGTCCACATACACCTTAGGAGTGGTGTACAACAGCACTGGACGATGCAAACCAGCATAGTTGAAGAAGTCAAAGTTGGTGTTTTGCACAACATAGCCAGCAGGATATCTACGGTACAGACAAAACATATGTATTAAAAATACAATAAATATATTGGAAACACCAAAAGTATTATGAAGGTGGCACACATTCTATATTGTTCCCGCTCTGTATTCCGGCACTTTGTATTTAAACACGAAGGCATTAGGGGGTGTGGTATATAGCCAATCTACCATGGCTACAAGGTTTTAGGCACAATGTGTTGCAGAGTGCCAATATATGGCAATATATCACAAACCCCAAAGATGCCTTATTGCCCAATTGTCCAAGTATTCACAGTATCTTAAATTGGGGGGTGGACTGTGGGCAAATTAGCTTTTTAGATTTTACATTTCATTTGAAATGTATCCAAATATCCTGAAATTAAAGCTGTACTCCAGTCAGTCACACGATCACCCCCCTCACCCTGTCTGGATGTGCGTTCAACCTGTCTGGATGTGCGTTCAACCTGTCTGGATGTGCGTTCAACCTGTCTGGATGTGCGTTCAACCTGTCTGGATGTGCGTTCAACCTGTCTGGATGTGCGTTCAACCTGTCTGGATGTGCGTTCAACCTGTCTGGATGTGCGTTCAACCTGTCTGGATGTGCGTTCAACCTGTCTGGATGTGTCATCAGCATTCAAAAATAGGTCCAGGTGTTTAGGAGGCTATTCATTGCTTTCTCTGTTTTTATTGGCTAGAGTTGGTTGTCAATCTTGTCTTCTAAACCAAACAGTGGCTTACAAGGTGGGAATCTTTACCTAGAAATGAATTTTACTGTGACTGTAGTAGCTCTTTAAGTCTGACCTTCAAACCTGTGGTCTTTGCATTATTTCAAATGCAAGGTTCTGGAAAACAGAGCCAAAAAGCAATTTTTCCCCCTGACTGTCCAAATACTTTTGTGGTCCCATCACCTGGAGGGGTCGTCGATGTGTTGGATCGTCCCCGGGGGGAGAGTCTGGAGGGTCAAAGTGTTGTTTACCGCTACGGTGATCCGGCAGGCCGCGTCTGGCCCCTTACGGAGGACCTCGCCTATCTCGGCCTCGAAGGGAAGATGGCCGCCGTTGTGCTCCGTCACTTTGACCCCATTCACCCACTGACAGGTAGAGAAATCACCGGAATATACAACGTGTGGCCAGACAGAACAACAGGCAATGGGGGGAGTGTACACTGCAGATTAACTCGCAATGACGAGGATGTGGTGAGTTTTTTACATCGGGCCTAATGGAAAATGAAAACAAAGTCATAAAGGACGTGCAAGACACTAACCACCACTGAGTAGTAGTGGGCACTCCCAACCCTCAGCACGATTCTGGTCCTCGCGTCAGACACCCAACGTGACGGAACCAACACCTCCCTCTCATACCAGACCCAGCCAATGAAGTCCCGCAGTCGTGGGTCCTGTGTGATGTCATTGTAGCTGGCGGGTACTGGCATGTCAATCACAGGACCAGTCTAGACAAACCCACACAGACAAAAAAAGTGAGCGAAAAGAGGAGGCAGGAATGAATGGCAACAAGTGTTTACTTTACAATCATGTTTACTTGAATTATCTTGCAGACAATTAAACACAAAGTATTACGCATTTGTTAATATGCATGATCATTCTTGGCAGGATGAACGGGATGTCAAGTTGGTGGTATGAAAGTTAATCATAACTTATTTTTGCAAACACAGACTAAAAAAACAAGACGATTATACAAAGTACCATATACCGACAACACAAACGGAAGAATATGGGCTGATTCATACTCTACATCGGTATTTGTGTTTTTTTAACATAGTCCATTTACCTCTGCAAGGCGACTTTTGTACCACTCCTGTTCGAAGCCCACGTTCCTGCTAGGCGACATGTCTGCTCGGAAGTTCCAAAGACCGTTCAACTCTTTAATTTCTCGCGACGACGACTCTTGAGGAAAGAGCATACCACTGTCCTGCAAACAACCGACATTCCATAAAGTAGACAGGAATAAAAAAAGATTTACTAGCCTTCCTGGTAGCTCCATTGCAGCACTCCAAAAAACTGCTTTGGCTGCTGCATGCGGAAGATAGTCACATGACAAACTCTTGATGTATGTCACGTGATGACGTGGTCATTTAGTAGTTAAACTGCAAAACAGCAAAAAAAACATGCAAACGTTCTGAAACAGTAATTAACATTTCATTTGTGACATTTGTTTTTTGAAAAATTCTTAAAATTATTACTGCAGAATCAGTAGAATATTACCTAAAAATCTATATTTGTTTTGGGTGTTAGCTCCTACATTGTGAAATTGAACTGTGGCCTATCCATAAACAGTTCTGGTTGGTCTAAAAAGTAATTTAGTGTCTGGCAGGCTGTGTTTCAAACCTGCGACTTTCAGCTCCCCAGCCGTGTTAACTATATGTGCACATTTGGAGGGGTGGGTAGTGACTTCACAAAGGGCACTATAGTACTCCCACAAGAGAGTGTTTCTACCCCCACCAAAGAGGAGAGCATGTCCTCACGCTTCACTATACCATGTTCTTCACAGAGACATGTCACTCCAATGGCCATTTGAGCCAATCCCACTTCTGACAACAATGTGGCATTTGGCAGGCAGTGTTTTGAACCTGTGACCTTTGGTTCCCCAACTGTGCACACTACTCACTGCTCCAAATAGGGACATCCCATTTGGAGGGGTGGGTAGCGGCCTCATTAAGGCTGCTACATTAATAATGCAAGACAAAGTCTGTTTGCCCTTCCTGAACTGCGTAGAGCAACGCGTCCTTTAGTCAACGCCTAGATGGCGCCAGTGTCCAAGAAAAACAGGAGCCCGCTCAATACCTTTCATTCAGAAATCGAGCCTTCAGGTCAGAGCCCATAATGAGATAACAAAATGAAAACCCTGGGTGTGTAGTGTGGGACAGAAGTGGAAATACGCTCATTGTGTGTATAATAGTATGAGATTGGGTGTCCCCCTATGACAGAGTGAAACTGTCTGCCTCATATCCAATGACAGAGATGATCTGTCTGATATCTATTGAGAGAAGATCCTCAAATCCAGAACCTTTTTTTTTTTTTACATTTAAGTACTTAACACTCCTATCTAGGTTTACTTACATTGTTGATGATACGAGGGTAAAGGGCCAGAATGGAAAATGAAGCCAGGACTCCCATTCTTACAATAAGTGCCATGGACTTTTCCGTGAGCACTGATTCAGGACATCCATTTAATCATCCACCTGTGATATGACACCCTTCACTGCCTCGGGGGAATTAGGATTTAAGTTTTGGATGCCAGGGAAACGATCCCCTGCTGGCCCTCCAACACCCGTTTCAGCAGCATCTGGTTACCCATCCAGAGACGCAGCAGCACAGAGGCAACCCAGCAGGGCAATGGAGGTTGTTATGTCGCTAGCCAATGGCCAATGACAGAGAGGATCCATTCATCGGGATATGAGGTCACCGCCTACACAATAATGTTGCCAACGAGATCATAATGTTGTCATAGTGTTGTCTCTGTAGAATCATGTAATACATAATGAAAATTACTGACTCGCGTATGACTTATTTGGTGGGTGGTTGGGTGGGGCGGTAGAATAAAAAATTCTAAAATTGTATCCATTCACTCTGGATTCGGGCAAAACATGTTTCTGTTATTAATGAGTTCATTTCCTGTTCGTGTCAAAGTCTTTTTCCTGCTTATTGTTATTCATTGTATAAACATGTTTTGTTTCTGAATGAAACACATTTATTAGGAGGGGGTAAAGCCAGGAACAGTCTCATTTGTGATATCTTTCTGTGAGCCAGCACCCGTGCAGCCTATGCAGATTGCAAGTCATTTGGAAGCTTCTCCCAAACTTCTCCTGGGGCCCACACCTGAATCAACTTATTAACTAATTAACAAACCCTTACCTGTTGAATTAGTTGAGCTAGTTCTGGGATACATCTAATAGATGGAATGGCTGGGGGGGGCCCCAGTGAGGTTTGGGAACCACTTGTCTAGACCAAACCAGTCCAAGTTTCATATCTTTATGGAAGGCTAGACACTCCAAACTGACTCTTATTCTTTTTGAATAACATGCACCTGTTTTGGGGCACCTGATGAATTTAAACTGTCATGTGACCAAAAAGGTAAGGGGGTACGGGCTCTTTGCACTTTATCAAGTTGCATGTGGTCAGAATTTGACTAAGATACCCAGGTGTCCAAATGTGTAAACAATGATCTACTATGTGAAATGATGTGCCCACCCACTGGTCTACCACGTGAAATGATGTGCCCACCCACTGGTCTACCATGTGAAATGATGTGCCCATCCACTGTCCTACCATGTGAAATGATATGCCCACCCACTGGTCTACCACGTGAAATGATGTGCCCACCCACTGGTCTACCATGTGAAATGATGTGCCCATCCACTGTCCTACCATGTGAAATGATGTGCCCACCCACTGGTCTACCATGTGAAATGATGTGCCCATCCACTGTCCTACCATGTGAAATGATGTGCCCATCCACTGTCCTACCATGTGAAATGATATGCCCACCCACTGGTCTACCATGGTGCAGTTCAAAGGGCGGTCGACTTTGTTCCACCTGGGTCCAGGACACAGTGAAATACATTTCAACATTCACAGCCTTTGCCATATGCACAGAATCTGTCTGTCAGCACCAGTTTGAATGATACGATCTTATCTTCCCTGACTCTGCAGTTCTGGTTTGTAACAATGTGACACCCTTCAGAAGTGGACCTTTGATTTGGTCTGAGTATTACATTGAGTTTCATTTTCTTGCCCTCTAACTGTTTTTGTAGAGCCAGGTTAAGGTGGCCCTGCACCCTCCAATCTTACCGGGGAGTGGTTGGGGGGGGCGTGGGATCAGTTTTAGGTTTGGGGAATCCTGGTGTAGAGTCAGCTGAGGAGGGGTAAGAGCACGCATCCTTGCGGTTCACCAGTGCCGATGGGTGTTGTGTTGAGTCCTGGGGTCAGGATATCAGTGATCCACTGACAGATAGCTCAGGATACTTGTAGTTTTGCCAATCTGTCATGTAGGAGTTTTGTGATGATTGTGCTCTGGGAAAAATTAATAGACCACTGCAAAATTATCTCTGGTTTTACTATTCATAAGTTTGTGTTTGGGTAAAATGAACAGTTTTATTCTATAAACTACTGACAACATTAATCCCAAATAAAAAAATTGGCATTTAGAGTATTTATTTGTAGAATATAACAGCTGGTCAAAATAACAAAAAAAATATGCAGACCTAAAATAATGCAAAGAAAACAAATGAATATTCATTTTTCAACAACAAAATTCTAATGTTTCAATATTTGGTTGAATAACCCTGAATTTTAATCACAGCTTTCTAGTGTCTTGGCATGCTCTCCACCAGTCTGTCACATTGCTGTTGGATGACTTTATGCCACTCCTGGCACAAATATTCAAGTAGCTCGGCTTTGTTTGATGGCTTGTGACCATCCATCTTCCTCTTAAATCAAATTCCAGAGGTTTTCAATGGGGTTTAGGTCTGGAGATTGGGCTGGCCATGACAGGGTCTTGATCTGGTGGTCCTCCATCCTCACCTTGATCGACCTGGCTGTGTGGCATGGAGCATTTTCCTGCTGGAAAAAACTATTCTCAGAGTTGGGGAACATTGTCAGAGCAGAAGGAAGCAGGTGTTCTTCCAGGATAACCTTGTACTTGGCTAGATTCATGCGTCCTTCACAAAGGACAAAGCTTTTCTTTTCAACTCTTTTGTTATGCTGAATAGTTATTTTTTTTAATTCAAATTACCTTTGAGGTACTACTTGCACTGTTTTTGCCATCCAGCTGGTCCTATTGCAAGAGGATAGTGATGACCACAGCAGTGGTTTTTATACTTTCCCTCATTAAATTAAATTTGGTTCAGGTAATCACCTAATCAGTACCTCGTTAAGTAAAATGAGGTGTGCTGTGTTGGAATTTAACAGACACTGGAATGGAATGGCTGTCATACATGTAGAGATGCTGATTTAAGAAAAATTAGGAGCTGTTGTTTTTTGAAATATTTTCTCTGGGTGCCACTAGACTGTAGAAACTGAAATGATCCTTTGTTTCTTTGACATTTTCATGTAATTCATCTTGAGTTAATCTATTTTTCTGTTATTTAGAAAATTATTGAATTAAGTTAGTTAAATATGTTTTCTATTTATACAATTAGGTTGGGAACTATTTGGACGCAGACACTATTTTCATAATTCTGGCTCTGTACGCCACCACAATGGATTTGAAATGAAACAACCAAGATGCTACTGAAGTGCAGACATTCAGCTTTAATTCAAGTGGTTGAACAAAAATATTATATGAAAAATGTAGGAATTGCAACCATTTATATACACAGTCCACTTATTTCAGGGGCTCAAATGTAATTGGACAAATTAACACAGTCATAAATAAAATGTTCATTTTTAATACTTGGTCGAGAATCCTTTGCAGGCAATGACTGCTTGAAGTCTAGAACGCATGGACATCACCAAAGGCTGGTTTTCCTCCTTTGTGATGCTCTGTCAGGCATTTACTACAGCTGTCTTCAGTTGCTGTTTGTTCATGGGTCTTTCTGCCTTCAATATTGTCTTCAGCAAGTGAAATACATGCTCGATCAGGTTGATTTCAGGTGATTGAATCGGCCCTTGCAGAATATTCCACTTCTTTGTCTCAAAGAAAATCCTGGGTTGCTTTCACAGTATGTTTTGGGTCATTGTCCATCTGTAAAGTGAAGCGCTGTCCAATCAACTTAGCTGAATTTGTCTGAACCTGAGCAGACAGTATATCCCTATACACTTCAGAATTCATCCGGCTGCTTCTGTCTTCTGTCAAATCATCAATAAACACTAGTGACCCAGTGCCATTGAAAGCCAGGCATGCCCATGCCATCACACTGCCTCCACCGTGTTTTACAGATGGTGTAGTATCAGTACCGTGCACAGACCTTCCGAGGGGCATGTGCTGAATCTGAAATAGAGGGCGGAGTTGTCTCGGATAATGATATGCCTACCGCCTGGAGAGTGTTCTTCACTTGGCTGAATGTTGTGAAGCGTTTTTTCTTTACCATGGAAAGGATCCTACAATCATGCACCCCAGTTGTCTTCCATAAACGTCCAGTTCTATTTGTGTTGCAGAGCTCACCAGTGTGTTCTTTTTTTCTCTGAATGTATCAAACTGTTGATTTGGCCACTCCTAATGTTCCTGCGATCTCAAATCAAATCAAATTTATTTATAAAGCCCTTTTTACAACAGCAGTTGTCACAAAGTGCTTTACAGAGACACCCGGCCTTAAACCCCAAGGAGCAAACAACAGTAGTGTTGAATTTCAGTGGCTAGGAAAAACTCCCTAAGGTCGAATTTTAGGAAGAAACCTAGAGAGGACCCCGGCTCAGAGGGGTGACCAGTCCTCTTCTGGCTGTGCCGGGTGAGATATTAAGAGTCCAAATGGAATAATAAATACATTTCTCTGGGCTAAATCCAGAGTCTATTTGAATTTAGACTAGGTCAGAAGTATGACCAGGTGGACAAGGACAGGGACAGCAACGGGCCCCCCAAACCAGGTAATCCGCAGGTGTGGACCAGGACCTCATCTCCTTCTAAAATGTAAAACTGGAGTAAACTGAGAAAAGTTAGTAGTACATCCCTCATGTCCCCCAGCACAATAATATAGCAGCGTAACACCTTGGAACTGAGACGGGGGGGGGGTCCGGTGACACTGTGGCCCTACCCGGGGGAGGCCCCGGACAGGGCCCAACAGGCAGGAAATCAATCCACCCACATTGCCAGGCATCAACCAAAGGGACACCCACCAACCGCAACCTCCCTGATGGATTTATTTTGCAGCTTAAGGATGGCCTGTTCCACTTGCATTGAGAGCGGCCTTTGATTGGGTTCACAGCAACAGCTTCCAAATGTGAATGCCACACCTGGAATCACTGATGGAGACATAACGAAGGAATAGCCCACACCTGTCCATGGAAACAGCTTTTGGGTCAATTGTCCAATTACTTTTAGTTCCTTGAAAAAGAGGGGTCTACATATTAAAGAGCTGTAATTCCTAAACCCTTCCTCCAATTTGGATGTGAATACCCTCACATTAAGGCTGAGAGACTGCACTTTAAAAGCCCATATTCATTATTTAACTGTAACTGGAATATATTTTGGTAAACAGCCAAAATAACAAAACTTGGGTCAGTGTCCAATTATTTCTGGACCTAACTGTAGATGTAGGGATGCCTTCAGATAATTCATCCGCTTGTTTAGAGAAATAAATATTGATGTTTTTTGAGTAAAAAGTAACATGTTAGTTAGTATGTTTAGGGCAACATGTCCCACCCCTTTATGTTTGATCTTTCACCTGTTTGGGCAAAAATGAAGTATACTTCCTAGTACACTGAAATATACTACTAATTTTTTTATTTCAAATAAATTATATATTGTTTGAACCAAACATGTTCAGTAAGGAAGGTGATTATCAGGCTTAACCTGGTTTACTGTTTCAAGTACAACCTGAAATTCTTAGTCCAAATTTCACAAGCTGCAATTCTACATATCATGTATTGCTTTACTCGAACACATTCAATAAAAGAAGACAGTTGGCAGGCTTTGTCTGGTTTTATGGTTTTACAACCGAAAATTGTTAGTCCACATTTCACAAGCAACTAGGCTACACTGCAAAAAATATATGTCTCATCAGATATTTTTATCTTGCCTTCAGGTTAAAAATATAACCATAATTAAAATTAGGTAGCAAATATCTCCTCAACAGTGGCGGTTGCTGGTCTTTCAAAGAGGGGAAGCTCATTTCGATCTACATTATAACCCTCTGATGGTCTTCATTTGTAGTGACACTCGGGGTCTTTTGCACCCCAGACAATAACATTTAATTTTGTAACAGAACAATATATATATATTTTTTTACAAATATAATTTGACTCTGTTTATTAATGGTTTATTAAAGTGCAGCGACTGCAGTAATGCGGTCGATGTATCGGTCTGTCGTGGTGAAGAAAGAGCTGAGCCGCAAGGCAAAGCACTCGATTTACCAGTCAATCTACGTTCCTACTCTCACCTGAGGTCATGAGCTTTGGGTCATGACCGAAAGGACAAGATCCCGGATACAGGCGGCCGAAATGAGCTTTCTCCGCAGGGTGGCTGGGCGATCCCTTAGAGATAGGGTGAGAAGCTCGGTCACCCGGGAGGAGCTCAGAGTAGAGCCGCTGCTCCTCCACATCGAGAGGGGTCAGCTGAGGTGGCTTGGGCATCTGTTCCGGATGCCTCCTGGACGCCTTCCCGGGAAGGTGTTCCGGTCCCGTCCCACCGGGAGGAGACTCCGGGGAAGACCTAGGACACGCTGGAGGGACTATGTCTCCCGGCTGGCCTGGGAACGCCTTGGTGTCCCCCCGGAAGAGCTAGAGGAAGTGTCTAGGGAGAGGGAAGTCTGGGCATCTCTGCTTAGACTGCTGCCCCCGCGACCCGGCCCCGGATAAGCGGAAGAAGATGAATGAATGAATGGCTTCGCTAAAATCAGGTCGAATCACTGTCTGCCATTGTGCGCAGTTTCATCCACGTACGACGCTAGCCTAGCCTACTACTGTATATGAATGAATGAACTATCTAAAATAAAATAAAATTTACTTGGTAAAACTGAAACAAGGATTGTGGTGTAGCCTATAATTGTGTGAAATGTATGATGCAAATCGGCTAGCAATTTCGCCAAACAAATATCAAGAAATATTACAGCAGTTTGTCTTTCAAAAACACTTAAGAAATCCGCGATGGGACTGAGCGCGAAATAGCTTCAGTGACTTCTTATAGTACAGACCGCTGTCAGTCAAAAGCAGATGCAGTTTGACAGATCGTCAGATCCTCCAATCACCGCGGAAGACCGATTAACGCGTTTTAACGCATTTTTTGTCAATAAAATCTTTACACAATAGTACATATTTGACCATATTATTTTTGTTGACATTATAGGGGACGCAGAGCTTCCCTTGCAGTCTTAAAGAAATCCCCACTGCTTCTCAAATATTGTAACATTTTCATATTCTTTAAAGATTTTTTTTTCAATATAGCTCAAAACAAATGTTGACAATTGTTTGGTATTTTTATACGAGGAGGTCCTTTAGAAATTATGTTGGCTTCACTAGGGTGTTAAGAAAACTCCCACTGCTATGTGGCCTTGGTAAATTGTGGTGGTCATTCATGTTGCAAGGTTCATTGTAGATCAGTTGCCTATAGTTTAGAGTGCAGAGGAAAGCAATGTATTCTATCGAGTTTAAAGCTAATGTATTCTATTGAGTTTGAAGTCAATGTATTCTATTGAGGTTGAAGTCAATGTATTCTATTGAGTTTGAAGCCAATGTATTCCATTGAGAAAACAGATGCCTGAAAAGGACAGATCTTCCAATGGGCGGGGCTTCCACATTGCCACCCACAGGCTTGTTGAGGTGTTTTATGCATGCTGAGAAGCTGGGTGGTTCGAGCCCTAAGTGTTGATTAGTTGAATGCTGGGGTTCTCCACATAGCTCAGTCAGTGAGAGGATGGTACTTATAATACCAGGGTTGTGGGTTTGATTCCCACGGTGAGCATGGACAAAAGAAGTCTGAAAATATATCCACAAACTACTGTAAGTTGCTGTGGATTAGAGTGTCTGTAATAAAACTTACTGTGTGCACATTTTTATGACAAATTATGTTGGGATCCACTTGATGACAGCAATAAGGTACCTCAGGTGAGATGCATCCTGCCGAAGTTCTTCCCTTCACTGTGGTATATTGGAATATGGCCCACCTCCTCTGGCCTAGCTAAAAGCTAACTGAGGTTACGCTACCTGGGTCTCCACTCCTATAAATACACTATGTTTTCCTTTCTGTACATTTTTGGTCAAATAGTGGTCTTTTCTTTCTCTTTGGACATTTAAGGATGAATGCGTGATTTTCAATTGTTTGTCATGTCCAATTTAAAGAAGCATCCCGTACACACAGTCAGCCTCTACAGTAAAATTCAACACAAGTGATCTGCACTGTGAAAAACCATTAAAAGAAAATACAGTGCTTGAAGGAATTTGTAGCGCAACAGGGAGTCAGCTCAATCATTTATTTACTCAGCTGTGGTCCTTTGGGAAGGAGGCACTTCTCTAGGGAACACAAGACCCGTTCCCCCATGTCTCGGTGTTGGGTAGGCAGGACACGAGGCGCAGAGTTAGGGAACATCCTTTCAATGTCCTTCTTGCCAACACAACGAGGAAAACAACAAAAGGAGCGTATGAACGGGAACTGAAGAGAAGCAAAACACAACACTAACAACAAACAGTGACCAACAAATGAATGCAGAACCAAAGCAACTTTAAAAGGATCCTGAATCAGAGGCAATTGGGAGCAGCTGCCTCTGATTGGGGATAATGAAATATAAGCAGAGATGCCAAGAGGCACCACAGCCATGACCTGACCCTCCACCCTGGCCAGGAGTTTTCTCTAACCACGTTTGACCAACAGGTCAGGGATGAAGAGGTTAAAAGGGTGCTTGTCTCACTAACAGAGTAGAATAAAGAGACATTCTGTGGTATATCAGCAACGTCTGCTTTTCAGTTGATTGAACGTCTGTCATTAACAAATTAATATTGATTCCATTGGCGGGCGTTCAATCACCTGTGTTATGTGATTCCATTGGCGGGCAGTTAATCACCAGTGCTATGGGATTCCATGGGCGGGCAGTCAATCACCAGTGTTATGTGATTCCATGGGCAGGCAGTCAATGACCAGTGTTATGTGAGTCCATTGGCGGGCAGTTAATCACCAGTGCTATGTGATTCCATGGGCAGGCAGTCAATGACCAGTGTTATGTGATTCCATGGGCGGGCAGTCAATCACATGTGTTATATGATTCCATGGGCGGGCAGTCAGTCACCAGTGTTATATGATTCCATGGGCAGGCAGTCAATGACCAGTGTTATGTGATTCCATGGGCAGGTTGTCAATCACATGTGTTATATGATTCCATGGGCAGGCAGTCAATCACCAGTGTTATATGATTCCATGGGCGGGCAGTCAATCACCAGTGTTATATGATTCCATGGGCGGGCAGTCAATCACCAGTGTTATGTGATTCCATGGGCAGGCAGTCAATCACCAGTGTTATATGATTCCATGGGCAGGCAGTCAATCACCAGTGTTCCTCCTGAACGGAATGGGACAGAAACCCCAGAGGCCCCCGTGGTCCTCATAACCTTTGATGACATTTCTGCAGCTTATAGCAAGGGGTGCGATAAGTTCCACTCCACAGGTCGCTGCCGTCATTGGCTTACAACCCATGCAGGTAAATTCAGACAGCCCACCTGACTGAAACATGCAGAGATCCAATGCTGTTTCAGACCTGCTGTCAGTCTGTTTAGGTACGAGGGCTTTAGAAAAGTGGTTGAAAAGGGGTTGAGACAATGATATCAATGTGACACCAAATCTGAAACCATTTGATACTGTGCAAAATTGTCATCTACAGTGAGGGAAAGTAATTATCAGTCTAGAATTTTAATGGTAGGTTTATTTGAACAGTGAGAGACAGAATAACAACAACAAAATCCAGAAAAATACAGGTAAAACATTTTATAAATTGATTTGCATTTTAATGAGTGAAATACGTTTTCGAGCCTTCTGCAAAACATGACTTAGTACTTGGTGGAAAAACCCTTGTTGGTAATCACAGAGGTCAGACGTTTCTTGTAGTTGGCCACCTGGTTTGCACACATTTCAGGAGGGATTTGTCCAACTCCTCTTTGCAGAACTTCTCCAAGTCATTAAGGTTTTCCCTCCAGAGATTTTCTATGTGATTAAGGTCTGGAGACTGGCTAGGCCACTCCAGGACCTTAATGTGCTTCTTCATGAGCCACTCCTTTGTTGCCTTGGCCGTGGTGTTTTGGGTCATTGTCATGCTGGAATACCCATCCACAACCCATTTTCAATGCCCTGGCTGAGGGAAGGTTTGACAGTACATGGCCTCGTCCATCGTCCCTTTGATGCGATTAAGTTGTCCTGTCCCATTAGGAGAAAAACACCCCCAAAGCATAATGTTTCCACCTCTTCCGCCAAAGTGCTCGATTTTGGTCTCATCTGACCACAACACTTTCACCAAGTTCTCCTCTGAATCATTCAGATGTTCATTGGCAAACTGTACATGTGCTTTCTTGAGCAGCTTGGCGATGGTATTGTAGTCCATTTCAGCCTTGTGTAGGTCTTCAGTCTTGTCCCTGACATCCTTGGATGGCTCTTTGGTCTTGGCCATAGTAGGGAGTTTGGAATCTGATTGATAGATTGCTTCTGTGGACAGGTGTCTTTTATACTGGTAACAAGCTGAGATTAGGAGCAATCGTTTTAAGAGTGTGTTCCTAATCTCAGCTCGTTACTTGTATAAAAGACACCTGGGAGCCAGAAATCTTTTTGATTGAGAGGGGATGAAATACTTATATCACTCATTAAAATGCAAATCTATTTATAACATTTTTGACGTGAGTTTTTCTGGATTTTTTTGTTGTTATTCTGTCAAATAAACCTATCATTAAAATTATAGACTGATCATTTCTTTGTCAGGGGGCAAACGTACAAAAGCAGCAGGGGATAAAAAAAAATAAAATCAATGTATATCGCCTGGTCTAACGGACCTGCACGTTTTTCCAGGCAAACTCTCAGACATCAGGCCACAAATGTTTTGAAGAAGTAGGCCTATATCACGCACCCATTTCAAAATAGAAATCCATTGCTGCTTAGTCTCCCCACTGACTTGTGTCATAATCTGTACTCCATATTCTGTGGGTTTATGTAATGGATATGTAACCATAAACACACGCCAAGGAAGCGTAAAAGCTTCTGTGAAAAGTTACCGCTAAACTGATCTCCCTACATTTCAGTGCCTCCAACAGTGCTTCAATAAGTAAGTGGCTTGCTGAGTCCTTCTGTCTCCAGCGCATTTGAGGTGTATTTTTAGATCTCCTGAGGTAAAATAGGGGGATTTTGGTGATTGGGGCTCAGGGGAGCTCTTTTTGATAAAGGCAATGTCCCCTTAACGCAAAAACTATTACCACACACACAGTGTGACTCACACACTCACACACCCAAACCTTTGCTCATTAACACACAACACACACACCCGTCCACACACACCCATCCACACACACCCATCCACACATATACCCACCCACCCACACACACACACAAACACACACACACACACACACACACACACACACTGAGATAGTCCCAGATGCATCTCGTATCCCCAAAGCTGCTTCCTGCACGGGGAAGCCCAGCCTGTTGGCATGTCAATCTCTGCAGTGAGCCAAGCTGGTCACATGCATTATTGACTCGGGAAGGATGCCTCCCTGGAACACGGCTCCTTCTTGGCTTTCTGCTCCGTTGACACACACAGGAATTATCCAGCTGGGCTCGGAGGAACAAACACTCCAAAAGACACGGGTACACACACACGCACTCGCAGCCAAATACACAAACACACACACACACTCATTAGCATGTATCTTCTTAATCACTCTCATTTATCATTCAACACTTGAGAACAGAGGGTGAGACAAGACCGATAGTGTCTCTATCCCTCAACCTGTCTCTAGTCCTATGGGCTGAAATATGTGCCACCAGAAACTGAATTTGAATTATTTATATTTGAATTTGAATTGCTAAACTTGAATAATTGCATTGAAAAACTGAATTTGAATCACATAATTTGAAATTGTATTGTTTAATTTGAATAATTGCATTGAAAAACTGAATCTGAATTTTATCATTTGAAATTGAATTTATTCGTTTGGATCCGAAGTCCAATAAAATGTGATCCTCACTGAAAATTAAACTCTCTATATATCTTCACATTCACTTCTCACAATTCAGATTCAGTTCTCAAATTCAATTTCAAGTTACTGAGACAGACATCCGGGTAGTTGGAGGATGAAGGAAGAGCAATCGAGCGCAGATCGATAGATAGCGTTCATTGGCGCATAGGACTCCTCTTGGGCCAATCAGCACATACGTTTTGGAGCATAGTACATGAAACAAGGAAGAAGCTCTTGCTTTGCCAGTGGCCGGCCTTGACCCAGAACGCCCAGACTGGTGTGACCACCATGGATTCGGCTGGGACAAATACGGTAATTACAATTTAACATATCTACGATCTAACGATCTTTTGTTTAATTGTTGTTAATGTTATAGCTGTTTTGTAGAAACGTTTCGTTTAGTCCGCGAGCATACACAAATCATGTTTAGAATTACATTAGACGACTAGCTAGCACCATTGTTCTATATTTATGACTAGCACGATAGCATTGTTTCAGCTATTATTTTAGCAACGCAGCAAGGAGCGCTGGAGCTAGTCTACAAACAGCAGTGCGTACAATAATTTTTTTTTCAAAAAATGTTTTACTGTCAGTGAATAGCACAGAGTGAAAGTCAATGATTTCTTTATATCTAGTGACAGTGATCATGTCGTTAGCTCAGATAAGTACCGGTTAACTTAGTAAGAAGATCTAAAAATAGAAGGCATCTTGCTAGCTAACTTGCCAGTCCCACCTGTGACTTAAAACATCCCAGCTGTTCTTTTGGAGATACATTTTTGACCAACTTATGCTGTGATCTGCACAAAGTTGAGCAAGGTGAAACTGTTATAGTGATTATGGGCATGATCCAACCAGTTACAAATTCGTTTTTACTGTTAACATGGTATAGGAAACCTATCTGGCAATATTGTTACATTCATAATTAGTTGGCTTGTAGTCACATAACAAATATAATTGGTTTGCTACTATTCCTTAATTTTGGTGGTTCCTCATCCATCGCCTCCATCACATTTGATATCAACTTGACATGAAATCCATAGCAATCAGTGATAATTGAATCTGTTTATGATTAAGCAATTACATTTCTTTGCAATGAAAACCTACTACTTTCAACCTTTACCACTTCTAGATTATGTTACCAGCTACCTCTCCGTAGCTCACATCTCCTATTTGGAATATTATTAGTCCCACAATAAATATTAATAATAATATCCTACTATTAATGTATGAAATGATGTCATCTAATACATAGTATGTCAGTGATATCCGAAAAGAATAGCTACAGCTGATGAAATGGGTTGCATTACTAGATGATGTATGTTAACAATTCATTAATACTATCTTCTGTTGGTTTTAGGGAATCCTAATTGAGGATATTGATTGGGAGAGCTCAGGGCTCTCTCATAACTCTGCCAACACAGGTGTTACCGTGCCAGAAATGGAATGTCCATTGAAGACCGAGAACTCTACTCCTTGCCATTGATCCCCTTTCTCATTCAAATAGTTTTGGAAAATATATTTATTTGACCACACTCGCACATGCCTTGTACCTACTTCACCATCATTGACAGTCATGCCTGTGCCAATCAGAGGACTAAAGGCTTTTAATAATTAATGATTGCTTAAGTCCAGTCTAGGACCCCATGTATCCAGGCACCTTATAGTTCACCTTCCATTCACAGCAATTTTTTTTAAATCAGACTTCTGTCTTGCTGACACAACCACAGGGAAGCGGGAAAGAACGTAGTGAAGGACATCTTCTCTGACAAACATTGTAATGGTGCGATGCACATATGGAAATGCTTTTTGTGGTGTAACATTCAATGTGGCTAACAATGATTTATGATCAAAAATATCAAATCAATTAGCCATGCACACTGGGTCATTTAATACACCCATGAACAGTGAATTGGGTTAACATATACAAACTGGATTTGACAAAAAATGAAATAAAAGACTGCACAAATATCTTATCTATTACTATTTGAGTCTGAATGTACAGGTGCTGGTCATAAAATTAGAATATCATAAAAAAAAAAAAATCCCAGTAATTCCATTCAAAAAGTGAACCTTGTATAATGTATACATTCATTCCACACAGACTGATATATTTCATATATTTCTTTTAATTTTGATGATTATAACCGACAACTAATGAAAATCACAAATTCAGTATCTCAGAAAATTAGAATATTAATGAAGACCAATACAAAAAAGGATTTTTAGAAGAGTATGAACATGAAAAGTATGAGCATGTACAGCACTCAATACTTAGTTGGGGCTCCTTTTGCCTGAATTACTGCAGCAATGCGGCATGGCTTGGAGTCGATCCGTCTGTGGCACTGCTCAGGTGTTATGAGAGCCCAGGTTGCTCTGATAGTGGCCTTCAGCTCTTCTGCATTGTTTGGTCTGGCGTATCACATCTTCCTCTTCACAATAACCAATAGATTTTCTATAGGGTTAAGGTCAGGCGAGTTTGCTGGCCAATTAAGAACAGGGATACCATAGTCCTTAAACCAGGTACTGGTAGCTTTGGCACTGTGTGTAGGTGCCAAGTCCTGTTGGAAAATGAAATCTGCATCTCCATAAAGTTGGTCAGCAGCAGGAAGCATGAAGTGCTCTAAAACCTCCTGGTAGAAGGCTGCGTTGACCTTGGACCTCAGAAAACACAGTGGACCAACACCAGCAGATGACATAGCACCCCAAACCATCACTGACTGTGGACATTTTACACTGGACTTCAAGCAATGTGGATTCTGTGCCTCTCCTCTCTTCTTCCAGACTCTGGGACCTTGATTTCCAAAGGAAATGCAAAATTTACCTTAATCAGAGAACATAACTTTGGACTACTCAGCAGCAGTCCAGTCCTCTCCCAGGCGAGACGCTTCTGACGCTGTGTCTTGTTCAAGAGTGGCTTGACACAAGGAATGCGACAGCTGAAACCCATTTCTTGCATATGTCTGTGCGTGGTGGTTCTTGAAGCACTGACTCCAGCTGCAGTCCACTCTTTGTGAATCTCCCCCACATTTTTGAATGGGTTTTGTTTCACAATCCTCTTCAGGGTGCGATTATCCCTATTGCTTGTACACTTTTTTCTACCACATCTTTTCCTTCCCTTTGCCTCTATTAATGTGCTTGGACACAGCTCTGTGAACAGCCAGCCTCTTTAGCAATGAACTTTTGTGTCTTGCCCTCCTTGTGCAAGGTGTCAATGGTCATCTTTTGGACAGCTGTCAAGTCAGCAGTCTTCCCCATGATAGTCTAGTTCTGTAGACTACACAGAGAGACCATTTAAAAGGTCTTTGCAGGTGTTTTGAGTTAATTAGCTGATTAGAGTGTGGCACCAGGTGTCTTCAATATTGAACCTTTTCACAATATTCTAATTTTCTGAGATACTGAATTTGTGATTTTCATTAGTTGTCGGTTATAATCATCAGAATTAAAGGAAATATATGAAATATATCAGTCTGTGTGGAATGAATGTATACATTATACAAGTTCCACATTTTGAATGGAATTACTGAACTTTTTGATGATATTCTAATTTTATGACCAGCCCCTGTATATGCATATTTGAAACTGAAACATTTCACTTAAACCTGATGAAATGCCTGCCCTAGATGGAAGGCCTCTGTCATCACTTCTTTGAACTCAGTAGAAGTTTGCATATGCTTAACAGGTAGGTGGATTGTATTACAACATGCAGCGACTGTTGGGTAGCAAACTGTATGTGAACCATACAGGATGTCACAGGTGTGGTTGAACTGCACAAAGACTGAAGTTTTTCTTCTGGTAAGACAGGAATGTGGCCCTGTCCTGTGAGCCACTGGAGAAACGTCCTGGGGGACAGGTGACCTGGATAGTCTACTGTGTCACCCGCCTCTGGATGTTCACCTTTTCAGAGACAGAAAGCAAACAATCATGTTGAATATTTGGTTTACCTTTACCAGCACAGAGGTACATAAGTACTCACAGTGATAATGAAATCTACATGGAAACTTAATTACCAAATAAAAAATTACAAAGTGGGATGTTTTCCATATTCCATATTCAAGTAAATGGCAGGCTATATCAATATAAAACAAAATATTAATACAACAGGCACTATATAGACCACAATACCATATGCACTATTACATTTAATATAAACATGACTGTTTTTACACTAAGTTGACAAAGTATGATGTTATTATACAGTGGCAAGCACGGTTTTCTAGCTACTAGCCCATATTTACTGTAGCGCTAGCTAGATAATGCTCACAACAAAATAATGAAAGCACTACTGGATTGCTAGTTTTAAAAACGATCCCTTTTTATTTTCCCTGCAAATACGGAGAACAGCCAGCTTTCTTTCGAAGAGTAAATGTGCTATTTTTGTGTTCAAGTCAACCGGAATTAGCTATGCATTCAAGTAAAATGAATAGGGCTAGTGCTATGTTGTAATTGCCCTGAAGTTTATGGCCTTACATTATGCTAGCACCTGCCAAATACAGCGACACAGTCACGCTTACTACTCTCCCTCCCTCTCAGCTTAGCTACTGTGTTTGCAATGTCGAGAGAAAGATTTAATTTCCCCTGTTTCTACAAAACAGATATATCATTAACGACAATTAAACAAAAGATCGTAGATATGTTAAATTGTAATTACCGTATTTGTCCCAGCCGAATCCATGGTGGTCACACCAGTCTGGGCGTTCTGGGTCAAGGCCGGCCACTGGCAAAGCAAGAGTTTCTTCCTTGTTTCATGTACTATGCTCCAAAACGTATGTGCTGATTGGCCCAAGAGGAGTCCTATGCGCCAATGAACGCTATCTATCGATCTGCGCTCGATTGCTCTTCCTTCATCCTCCAACTACCCGGATGTCTGTCTCAGTAACTTGAAATTGAATTTGAGAACTGAATCTGAATTGTGAGAAGTGAATGTGAAGATATATAGAGAGTTTAATTTTCAGTGAGGATCACATTTTATTGGACTTCAGATCCAAACGAATAAATTCAATTTCAAATGATAAAATTCAGATTCAGTTTTTCAATGCAATTATTCAAATTAAACAATACAATTTCAAATTATGTGATTCAAATTCAGTTTTTCAATGCAATTATTCAAGTTTAGCAATTCAAATTCAAATATAAATAATTCAAATTCAGTTTCTGGTGGCACATATTTCAGCCCATACTAGTCCTCTACCTCTCCCTCTACCTCTGTCTCTAACTCTACCTGTCTCTGGTCCTCTACCTCTACCTCTGTCTCTAACTCTACCTGTCTCTAGTCCTCTCCCTCTACCTCTGTCTCTAACTCTACCTGTCTCTTGTCCTCTACCTTTGTCTCTAACTCAACCTGTCTCTAGTCCTCTACCTCTACCTCTGTCTCTAACTCTACCTGTCTCTTGTCCTCTACCTTTGTCTCTAACTCAACCTGTCTCTAGTCCTCTACCTCTACCTCTGTCTCTAACTCTACCTGTCTCTAGTCCTCTACCTCTACCTCTGTTTCTAACTCTACCTGTCTCTGGTCCTCTACCTCTGTCTCTAACTCTACCTGTCTCTAGTCCTCTACCTCTGTCTCTAACTCTACCTGTCTCTAGTCCTCAACCTCTACCTGTCTCTAGTCCTCTACCTCTACCTCTGTCTCTAACTCTACCTGTCTCTAGTCCTCTACCTCTACCTCTGTTTCTAACTCTACCTGTCTCTGGTCCTCTACCTCTACCTCTGTCTCTAACTCTACCTGTCTCTAGTCCTCTCCCTCTACCTCTGTCTCTAACTCTACCTGTCTCTTGTCCTCTACCTTTGTCTCTAACTCAACCTGTCTCTAGTCCTCTACCTCTACCTCTGTCTCTAACTCTACCTGTCTCTAGTCCTCTACCTCTACCTCTGTTTCTAACTCTACCTGGCTCTGGTCCTCTACCTCTGTCTCTAACTCTACCTGTCTCTAGTCCTCCACCTCTACCTCTGTCTCTAACTCTACCTGTCTCTAGTCCTCAACCTCTACCTGTCTCTAGTCCTCTACCTCTACCTGTCTCTAGTCCTCTACCTCTACCTGTCTCTAGTCCTCTAACTCTACCTGTCTCTGGTCCTCTAACTCTACCTGTCTCTGGTCCTCTACCTCTACCTGTCTCTAGTCCTCTACCTCTACCTCTGTCTCTAACTCTACCTGTCTCTAGTCCTCAACCTCTACCTGTCTCTAGTCCTCTACCTCTACCTCTGTCTCTACCTCTACCTGTCTCTAGTCCTCTACCTCTACCTCTGTTTCTAACTCTACCTGTCTCTGGTCCTCTACCTCTGTCTCTAACTCTACCTGTCTCTGGTCCTCTACCTCTACCTCTGTCTCTAACTCTACCTGTCTCTAGTCCTCAACCTCTACCTGTCTCTAGTCCTCTACCTCTACTTGTCCCTCTGTTTCTAACTCTACCTGTCTCTGGTCCTCTACCTCTACCTCTGTCTCTAACTCTACCTGTCTCTAGTCCTCAACCTCTACCTCTACCTCTAGTCCTCTACCTGTCTCTAGTCTTCTACCTCTACTTGTCCCTCTGTTTCTACCTCTACCTGTCTCTAGTCCTCTACCTCTACCTGTCTCTAGTCCTCTACCTCTACCTGTCTCTAGTCCTCTACCTCTACTTGTCCCTCTGTCTCTAACTCTACCTGTCTCTGGTCCTCTACCTCTACCTGTCTCTAGTCCTCTACCTCTACCTGTCTCTAGTCCTCTACCTCTACCTGTCTCTAGTCCTCAACCTCTACATCTACCTCTACCTCTAGTCCTCTACCTGTCTCTAGTCCTCTACCTCTACTTGTCCCTCTGTTTCTACCTCTACCTGTCTCTAGTCCTCTACCTCTACCTGTCTCTAGTCCTCTACCTCTACCTGTCTCTAGTCCTCTACCTCTACTTGTCCCTCTGTCTCTAACTCTACCTGTCTCTGGTCCTCTACCTCTACCTGTCTCTAGTCCTCTACCTCTACCTGTCTCTAGTCCTCTACCTCTACTTGTCCCTCTGTCTCTAACTCTACCTGTCTCTGGTCCTCTACCTCTACCTGTCTCTAGTCCTCTACCTCTACCTGTCTCTAGTCCTCTACCTCTACCTGTCTCTAGTCCTCTACCTCTACCTGTCTCTAGTCCTCTACCTCTACCTCTGTGTCTCTACTCCAATTTTTTCTGTTTTCTATCCCTGTCTTTTTCTCTCTTCATTTCCTCTCTTCTTATCACATTGCTAGTCTTTAGTTTTTTCTCTATCTCTCTATTTTTGTCTCTCTTGCCCTTGCTCCCTCTCTTCTCTCCACATTTCTCTTTTCACTCTCATTCTTATGTGGAATTGTCACTCTGTCAGAGCCACAGAGAGAAGCGATTGTTATGTGCAGAGTCGAGCAGAGGAGGCCTCTGAAGATATTACTTCCACTACCACATGTTTAGAGCCTTCCCTTCTCGCTCATCTCATGTTTTATTCACTTCCATCCAATCAGTAATCATCCTTAGTCTTCCAATTAGTGACAGAATAGGATGCATTCCCTATGTACTGCACTACTTTTGACTAGGGCCCACTGGGTTTGTGGTCAAAAGAAGTGCACTGTAACGAGAATAGGGTGCAATTTGGGATGCTATCGAGAAGGCTGATATACATGACAGTGAGGAGGTGTGCTGATGTCACTGCCTGTAAAAATTCAAAAGTAGTCTTGACACCGTCACTTGAAACACTGCTTTAATCAGACAGAGCTGTAGAGGAGGAGGGAGAGCAGGGAGGATGAACACTGTTTATTTTTAGGCTTCACTGTGAATAGACTTCAGAGACTGTCTGGGCGAGGCAGGTGACTCCAGGGAATCTGGACACTTTTTGGTGGAGACGATTCAACATTGATCAATTTAGAAATTTTAGGTGGAAATAACCGACTTTATAAGCATTTTTAACCCTTGAACACGCTCCAGTTTAGCATTTTCCCACAGTCCAGGGACATTCCTGTAACAACAGGCTTCCAAATTCTAGTACAACATCTGACAACGCTGTGCATTGTGATTTACTCAACAGTGCGGTGACAATAGTAGTATGACGCAGTGACAATAGTGGTATGATGCAGTAATAGTAGTAGTATGACGCAGTGATAGTAGTAGTATGATGTGATGACAGTAGTAGTATGATGCAGTGATAGTAGTAGTATGATGCAGTGATAGTAGTAGTATGATGCAGTGATAGTAGTAGTATGACGTGGTGACAGTAGTAGTATGATGCGGTGACAGTAGTGGTATGATGCAGTAATAGAAGTAGTATGATGCGGTGACAGTAGTGGTATGATGCAGTAATAGAAGTAGTATGACGCGGTGATAGTAGTAGTATGATGTGATGACAGTAGTAGTATGATGCAGTGATAGTAGTAGTATGATGCAGTGATAGTAGTAGTATGATGCAGTGATAGTAGTAGTATGACGCGGTGATAGTAGTAGTATGATGCAGTGATTATATTAGTATGACGCAGTGATAGTAGTAGTATGATGCAGTGACAGTAGTAGTATGATGCGGTGACAGTAGTAGTATGACATGGTGACAGTAGTAGTATGACATGGTGACAGTAGTAGTATGACATGGTGATAGTAGTAGTATGACATGGTGATAGTAGTAGTATGACATGGTGACAGTAGTATTATGACATGGTGACAGTAGTATTATGACATGGTGACAGTAGTATTATGACATGGTGACAGTAGTAGTACGACATGGTGACAGTAGTAGTATGACATGGTGACAGTAGTAGTATGATGCGGTGACAGTAGTAGTATGACATGGTGACTGTAGTAGTATGACATGGTGACAGTAGTAGTATGACTTGGTGACAGTAGTAGTATGACATGGTGATAGTAGTAGTAGTATGACATGGTGACAGTAGTATTATGACATGGTGACAGTAGTAGTACGACATGGTGACAGTAGTAGTATGACATGGTGACTGTAGTAGTATGACTTGGTGACAGTAGTAGTATGACTTGGTGACAGTAGTAGTATGACTTGGTGACAGTAGTAGTATGATATGGTGACAGTAGTAGTATGACATGGTGACAGTAGTAGTATGACATGGTGACAGTAGTAGTATGACATGGTGACAGTAGTAGTATGACATGGTGACAGAAGTAGCATGACGCGAATGTTCCAGCTAGAGGCAAAGCAATACAATAGTGTTTGAAGAAATTTAACACAACTTGGCCTCCTCATCAGAGTCATCCAAATAGCAAGGAGTTACGAGGGATCACTATCCCATTATCCAGGGCATTGACCTCTGACCTCCATTGGGAGCTGTTTTTATCAATCCATTTCCTGCTTCCTGACATATGACCTCTTGTGAGGAGTTTTAACTGGATAGTAAATCTATTGGAAGCAAATGACTTGGACCCTCACCTGAATCTAAAGCAGGTGGCTTTAGAATGGACAAAGTGTCCCAGCTGAATCAATGTAATTTGCCCTAAGGACCCTAACCTACACATGCACACACGCACGCACGCACACACACACACACACACACACACAGAGATCCTGAAATCTGTACCCATTCCTTTCAAATGACTCTGTTGTCAGGGTCACCAGTGAAATAGCAATATTTTTGTAATCCATCTGAATGTGTGGACATGTTTCACCTTCCATTGGTTGCATTTGCTGTATTTACAGAACTGTAGCTGTTCTAAATCTGAGTGTCTATTGTGTTGTTGTATATCTGAGTGTCTATTGTGTTGTTGTATATCTGAGTGTCTATTGTGTTGTTGTATATCTGAGTGTCTATTGTGTTGTTGTATATCTGAGTGTCTGGAGTGTGTTGTATATCTGAGTGTCTTTTGTGTTGTTGTATATCTGAGTGTCTATTGTGTTGTTGTACATCTGAGTGTCTATTGTGTTGTTGTACATCTGAGTGTCTGGAGTGTGTTGTATATCTGAGTGTCTATTGTGTTGTTGTATATCTGAGTGTCTGGAGTGTCGTTGGTTGGACAGACACCAGGCTGCCCAACCAACGTTCTAGTCTCAACCACAACCCAAACCTTAGATTCATGTTCACATCCCGGTCCAACCCAAGCCAGGTCTCAACCACAACCCAAACCTTAGATTCATGTTCACATCCCGGTCCACAACCCCAACCCAAGATGATTGTCTGTGGAACCCTGAAACTTAGCCTCAGACCACAACCAGAAGTAAAGGGGAACACTGAAGAGCTTTGGCACCACAGCGGTGCAGAGCTTTGGCAGTGTGATGACTTGGCACATGGGTGGCCCCAGTAGGACATAAGACTTGACTTCCTACACCACCACGTCTGTGCCCACACAGGCAATCTGGTGTCACTTCTGCTCTGTGCGTGTCGGTGTGTGTGTGTGTGTGTGTGCACAGCCTTATTTGGTTTTAGCTTGAAAATAAAAAAGTAATAGAATGGTCTTACATTGAGCATTTCAGCTTTTTTCTAATCACATCCCCCTTGCACACAAAAACACACAAACACACACCTACAATGATTTCCCAGAATGACCTATTTCACCTTGCAGCACATGTTCACAGGAAGAGCACATCTTCTGGTGCTGGACAGCCCCTGTTGTCTTTACCTTTTGGGCACTCTCATTTGAACCCCTCGCTGATTAATATAATGTGTCCAGCCTGTTGGGCACATTATATGACAAACACACTGAAGACAGATCCTAACATGTCCAGCCTGTTGGGCACATTATATGACAAACACTCAGCCGGCGATCGTACATTGTTTACCGGGGGGCAGAGCCACCGACGTAGCCTGCATATCTGGGGTTGGTGCTAGCGAAATCTAAAACTGGCACGTATAGAGAGTACAGAGATATTGTTATTCACGTTGGCACCAACGACGTTAGGATGAAACAGGTTACGAAGCAGAAATTAGCATCAGCGCGTAAACTAGCTAGAAAGATGTGTCGGAGTAGTGACAAGCTCTACAGCAGACTTGCGCAACTCAATCGCTGGCTGAAAACGGAGTTCTGCCCGTCGCAGGAGGTAGAGTTTGTAGATAACTGGCTTTCTTTTTGGGACTCTCCCAGTAATAGGCCCAGGCCTGATCTGCTGAGGAGCGACGGACTCCATCCTAGCTGGAGTGGTGCTCTTCTTTTATCTAGGAACATTGACAGGAGTCTCACTCCTATAGCCTTAACATGAGAGAGGGTGCAGGTCAGGCTGCAGGCTGTTAGCCAGCCTGCTAGCACAGTGGAGTCTGTCGATAGCATAGCCAGAGTAGTTAGTACAGCTTTACCTATTGCCACTGTGACTCGTTCCAGGCTGAGAAAAGTTAAACAAGGTAGTGCTAACAAAAACAACCTTATTACGATAAAGCCTTCCTCCACCTTGGTCACAAATAAAAATGACTGTATCACCTCGCATCTCAAAATGGGACTCCTAAATGTTAGATCCCTTGCTCCAAAGGAAGTTGCCGTAAATGTATTAATCTCTGATCATAAACTAGATGTTATTGGTTTATGTGAAATGTGACTAAAGCCTAATTAATTAATTGCCTTAAATGAGGCCTCTCCTCCTGGTTATACTAGTGATCATATCCCTCTTGCATCCCGAAAAGGAGGGGGTGTTGCTAATATTTATGACAGTAAATATAAATTTACTCTCAAACATATCACTGAGTTTCATTCTTTTGAAGTTTTACTCATGAAAGTTAACCAGGCTGATAAATCGTTTTACATAGCTACTCTTTATAGGCCCCCCGGGCCATACACAATGTTCTTCAATGAGTTTCCAGAATTCTTGTCTAACCTTGTAGTCATGGCAGATAGTATTCTAATTTTTGACAATTTCAATATTCATATGGAAAAGTCCAATGATCCTCTTCAAAAAGCCTTTGAAGCCATAATTGACTCAATGGGTTTCATCCAACATGTCTCAGGTCCAACACATTGCCACAATCACACCTTAGATTTAATCCTGTCACGAGAAATAGATATTGTAGATCTAATAATTTCCCCCCAAAATCCTGGATTATCGGTTCACTGTCTTATTACATTTACCCTTAAAACAAGAAATCCACTTGCTCCGCAAACAATGAGTTTCAAAAGCTGTACTATAAATTCTCGGACTACAAATAAATTCCTTGATATTCTTACAAGTTCGCTCATTAACGACAGAGTAAATAAATCTGTAAACGATCAAATCGAGGATCTAAACTCAACACTGCGAAATACATTAGACACAGTTGCACCACTAAAAACAAAAGAAATACGCACCAAGAAACTTGCTCCCTGGTCCACAGAAAATACTAGAGCACTTAAGCAAGCGAAAGTGGCGCTCCACCAAGTTGGAAGTATTTAGACTAGCCTGGATAGACAGTACACTACAATACCGAAAATCACTCACGTCTGCTCGATCAGCTTATTTCTCCAACCTGATTGAGGTGAACAAAAACAATAAAAAATTTCTCTTTGATACAGTTGCAAAGTTAACAAAAAAGCAAAGCTTAGCAAGTGAAGTGGGTCTTCACTTTAGTTGTTATGAATACATGAACTACTTTGATGAAAAGATCATCACCATTAGAAAACAAATAACTGACTCCTCCTTAAATAGTTATGGTCCTCAAAATCTCAGTTGTCCTAAAAATGTCCTGAACCTCCCTGACCAGGTGTCAATGGGGACACTTGAATTTTTTGATACCGTATCACTCGACACATTTACAAAATTTGTAATGAGTTCTAAACCCACAAACTCTCAGCTAGACCAAATTCCTACAGAATTACTGTGCTAGGTCAGCCAATGTTGAACATCATAAATTGCTCCCTTTCCTCTGGATGTGTACCAAACTCACTAAAAATAGCGGAAATTAAGCCTCTTCTAAAAAAAAATGAATCTGGATCCCGACATATTAAACAATTATAGGCCAACATCGAACCTCCCATTCCTCTCAAAAATCTTAGAAAAATGTGTTACCCAACAACTGAATGCCTTCCTAAAGACAAATATAATTTATGAAATACTCCAGTCCGGTTTCAGATCCCATCATAGGACTGAGACTGCACTTGTGAAGGTAACACATGACCTTCTAATGGCCTCAGACAAAGGTTCCGCATCCGTCCTGTTGCTTCTTGATCTTAGTGCTGCTTTTGACACTATTGATCACTCCCTTCTCTTAGAGAGACTGGAAACCCATATTGGGCTATGTGGACATGTTCTAGCCTGGTTTAAATCTTATTTATCTGAAAGATATCAGTTTGTTAGTGTGGATGGCATATCCTTTGACAAGTCAAAGGTATGCTTTGGTGTTCCTCAAGGCTCGGTTCTGGGCCCATTATTGTTCTCACTATATATGCTCCCTCTGGGCGATGTAATCCGAAATCACAATGTAAACTTTCACTGTTACGCTGATGACACACAGTTATATATTTCAATGAAGCATGGAGAAGCCCCTAATATAGCTACTTTGGAAGCATGCGTTTCAGATATTAGGAAGTGGATGACAGAGAATTTCTTGCTCTTAAACTCAAGGAAAACAGAAATGCTTGTTTTAGGACCCAAGAAACAAAGAGCGTTGTTAGCAGATCTCACTGTGAACCTCGACGGCTGCATGGTCGTATCCCAAAAAACTGTAAAAACCTTGGCGTTACCCTTGACCCTGACCTCTCCTTTGATTAACATATAAAATATGTCTCAAATAGTTGCTTATTTTAATCTTCAAAACATTGCAAAAATGTGAAACTCTATCAAAAAATTAATCCATGCTTTCGTTACTTCTAGATTAGATTACTGCAATGCTCTTCTCTCTGGTTATCCAGACAAATTAATAAATAAACATCAATTAGTGCTGCACACGGCTGCTAGAATCCTAACTAGAACAATACAATTTGAACACATTACTCCTGTCCTAGCATCCTTACACTGGCTGCCTATTAGGGTTAGGGCTGATTTTAAGGTTTTACTCTTAACCTATAAATCAATACATGGACTTGCTCCCACAGGGCCTTTTGTCATAGAGCTCCACTACTGTGGAATGATCTGCCAATTAAGGTTAGAAATGCAAACTCAGGGCAAACTTTCAAATGTCTACTAAAAACTCATCTCTACAGCACGGTTTATAATTAGGTGTAGCCTGGCCCGGGGGCGTGAAGGTGACCAGTAGGCTTGATACTGTCCACCCTTGCTGTCTTGCCAGGTGGGCTCTCGGTGCCACTGGGATGCCCTCCCTCCAATGCCTTTCGGTGGTGGAGTCACTGGCTTGTTGTTGACTCTCTGTTGCGCACTTGTGCAATTGGGCTGTACGCTGCTGGCAATACTTGGCCCTCATTCAGGGGAGTTGCGGTTGGTGGGTGTCCCTTTGGTTGATGCCTGGCAATGTGGGTGGACAGATCTGAAGACAGATCCTAACATGTCCAGCCTTTTACTGAATGACAAATATTCTGAAGACAGATCGTAACATGTCTGAGCAGTGTAAATATTTGCATTGTCACGACAAGAGCGCTTATGGTGATTGTTAAAAGTGTCTTGTAGTTTCACAATGTGTAGTCATGCATACAGCTTTACTGTACAAAACGAATAATCGTGTGATTGAGTCTAATCACATGAATGAACAGGGTTACACACAGTGTGTTCTAGATGCTATTTCCTGCATGGTGCTGCAAAGAGTTGAAGTGGCAAAACTTGTCATCTGAATTAAATTGTCTCTTTTACTTATTTCTTACAACCCCATTTCTAAAAAATGTTAATTTTAACTCTTTTGTTCCTCACTCAGAACCTTCCTATCCAATTTTTTTGGAAAGGAAAGAAAAAGGTGCAGTGGTCTCTTAATTTTTTCCGGAGCTGTGTATTTTGCAGCTAACATTCATATATAACGTTAACCTAAGGACACCTTACCACTGATTAGATAAATATGTACCTCTTTCATAAGTAACGGGAGGTAATTAGCTAGAGGTAATGTCAGCTAGGTCACCAAACTTTCATGAGCCAGTGATCACATTTGCACATCTACTGCGGTAACCAGACCTATCCAGCAACTACCACAAAGCAAAGTGCCTGCTTGTGGTCCTAAAGCCAGTATGCTTCGAAATAACACAATTACTTACAGTACTGCCACTGTAAGAGTTAGATATTTTCTTATAATAAGTGTTAAAAATTGGGGGAGACAAAATGCCATTTTCAAAAAGTGGGGGGGACATGTCCCACTCATGTATAATGAAACCTGCACCCCTGATCAGCACACAATGCAAAAGCCAGCATCTGCGATGGTATGGGGGTGCATTAGTGCACATGGCATGGCACCATAAATGCTTAACAATATATACAGGTTTTGGAGCTGCCATAAGACAATGTCTTTTTCAGGGAAGGCCTTGCTTATTTCAGCAGGACAATGCCAAACCACATTCTGCATGTATCACAACAGCATGCCTCTGTAGTAAAAGAGTCTGGGTGCTAAAATGGCCTGGCTGCAGTCCAGACCTGTCCCCTATTTAAAACATTTGACGTATTATGAAATGACAAATACAGCAAAGGAGATCCCAAACTGTTGAGCATCTGCAATCCTATATCAAGCGAGAATGGGACAACATTCCATTTTCAAAACTTCAGCAATCAGACTCCTCTGTTTGCAAACCAGTGTTGTTAAAAGAAGAGCTGATGAAACACAATGGTTAAGATTCCCTTGTCCCAACTTTTGTGACACGTGTTGCTGGCATTAAATTCAAAACAGGCATGTTTTTTCTCAAAACCAATAACATTTCTCAGTTTCAACCAAAACATTTCAAAAAGGAAGGTTTTGAGTGAAGAAAAGAAGGGTTAAAATTTAGAGACCACTGCAAATTAAATGCTGCCTTTTCGACTTTTTTTGAAAAGGAAAGATAAAGGTGCTGTGGTCTCTTAATTCTTTCTAGAGCTGTATGTTGTGTTCCTATGAGCTGTGTTCCTATCCACAATGAACCATTCATTATCAAACCCTTCATCTTCCCTCATACACTTAACCCACACAGGAAGTCATCATCTTCCCTCATACACTTAACCCACACAGGAAGTCATCATCTTCCCTCATACACTTAACCCACACAGGAAGTCATCATCTTCCCTCATACACTTAACCCACACAGGAAGTCATCATCTTCCCTCATACACTTAAACCATACAGGAAGTCATCATCTTCCCTCATACACTTAAACCACACAGGAAGTCATCATCTTCCCTCATACACTTAAACCATACAGGAAGTCATCATCTTCCCTCATACACTTAAACCATACAGGAAGTCATCATCTTCCCTCATACACTTAAACCATACAGGAAGTCATCATCTTCCCTCATACACTTAAACCATACAGGAAGTCATCATCTTCCCTCATACACTTAAACCATACAGGAAGTCATCATCTTCTCTCATACACTTAACCCACACAGGAAGTCACTGTGTCAGCAGAAGTGATACAGGCCAACTTGGTCCCTCTGAAGATCCAAATGGTATAAAAACTATAGTTGTAGTAGCGGTTGATGGCTGTAGTAGCGGTTGATGGCTGTAGTAGCGGTTGATGGCTGTAGTAGCGGTTGATGACTGTAGTAGTGGTTGATGGCTGTAGTAGTGGTTGATGGCTGTAGTAGTGGTTGATGGCTGTAGTAGCGGTTGATGGCTGTAGTAGCGGTTGATGGCTGTAGTAGCGGTTGATGGCTGTAGTAGCGGTTGATGGCTGTAGTAGCGGTTGATGGCTGTAGTAGTTGGTTAATTTGGAGAAATCCCAATTAAACCAGTGAGATGCTCCGTCTCGAGAAAACCAGCAAATTCTCTCTCTTTCAACGAAAGCATGTCGTAAGCTGTATCATTATCCAGGGGATATTATAACCTGAAAAATGATCCGAATTTCCTGATGGTGTGGAGGATTTATTTGTTCATATTGAGGATATATTGTGAACATGGATGATTCAGCCAGTCAGGAGGGAAACAATACCTGGCCCAACCCTCATTTTTAATTTTCAGTTGAACCATAAGAGCAAAGCGTGAAAAAGACTGATTCACAGTATTTGACCAACCCCCAACGCCACCATGTGAACATTGGTAACTGGAGAGCGACCTTGCTATCTGATCTCGAGTTAACCACATAGCGAATCCACAACCTTTTGTTCAAACAAGAACATATAGGTAACTGGAGAGTGACCTCGCGCTTGTTATCTGACCTTTCAATTGATAAATGAACACTGTCTCCCTTTGTGGAGCTAATAATCTCCTGCTACCCAGGAACAAGCTATTTGGATGTAGATAACTTTGGTGTGAGCAAATATCAGTGTAAGTCTCCTGGCTTTGTATTTAACCATAATTTGAGCAAGTAGCACACGTTCTAACGATGCTCAAACAATTTTGCAGATGGAGTGACATAAGGAAGTAAAAGTCTGCTACAGACAGGGTGTGATCAGTGGTGTCGATAACAGACACACTCCTTTACCTGACTACGACCCCATGGAATTTCCAGCTAATCATGGAATATTCTGATTCATCCAAATCTTTGTTGAAGTTGTTGATCCCCCTGAGAACCCACACACACACACACACACACACACACACACACACTATATTGAAGGTGTGTCCGATGAGCTTCTATTTGGGCTGTAATACAGATCTATATTTATGTTTTTTTGTATACTGTACAGTATATTCTATGACTAATAGAACCAGTAAAACGTACCTGTATAGGGGTCAACAATGTTTAAATTATGAGTCTCCATCGTTTGTGTACAGTTGTGCTCAAAAGTTTGCATACCCTTGGAGAATTGGTAATATATGTACCATTTTTAGAGAAAACATGTCACAGTCATAAAACTAAATATGGCAACAAAGAAAAAAATTAACTGACCCCTGTTCAAAAGCCTACCCTTAGTTCTTAATACTGTGTATTGCCCCCTTTAGCATCAATGACAGTGTGCAGTGTGCTTTTGTAATAGTTGTCTATGAGGCCCCAAATTCTTGCAGGTGGTATAGCTGCCCATTTGTCTTGGTAAAATGCCTCTAGGTTTTGCAAAGTCTTTGTTCGTCTTGCACAAACCGCACGTTTGAGATCTCTCCGAAGTGACTCTATGATATTAAGGTCAGGAGACTGTGATGGCCACCCCAGAACCTTCACCTTTTTCTGCTGTAACCACTGGAGGGTCAACTTGGCCTAGTGCTTAGGGTCATTGTCGTGCTGGGAAGTCCAAGACAGAACCATGCACAGCTTTCTTGCAGAAGAATGCAAATTGTCTGCCAGTATTTTCTGATAACATGCCGCTTTCATCTTGAAAGCCATATATTTTCACAATATTCCCTGTGCCTTTAGAGCTCACACACCCCCAAAACATCAGTGAGCCACCACCATGCTTCACAGTGGGGATGGTATTCTGTTCATTATAGGCATTGTTGACCCATCTCCAAACATAAGGTTTATGGTTGTGACCATAAAGCTCTATTTTGGTCTCGTCACTCCAAATTACAGTGTGCCAGAAGCGGTGAGGCGTGTCAAGGTGTTGTCGGGTTTATAGTAACCAGGCTTTTTTGTGGCTTTGGCACAGTAAAGGCTTCTTTCCGGCAAGTTGAACATGCAGTCTCCAGGGAGACATTTATGCCATGTCTCTACATTCATTTAATATTCATCCTTGATGAAATACAGTTCCCAGAACTGTTTACTGAACCACCCCGGTATCTCAGTCCTCATGCTCCAGCACTTGGATGAACTCGTCAGTTCTTTTGTGAGATAATACCCTACATCGATGTCTAAACAGCAAAAACTTGCATTATCTGTCATCCGCAGATTATTCCATTTACACAGAGGTCATTCCTCTGATAGCACCAGAACTCACATTACAGAAAAATGGAAATAGACTAAATAATAAAACATTGAATCAAAGAAAGAGAGAAATATAAAAATACATAATATAAGAAAACATAGAATAAGAAAATAGAATAAAAACCAATGAAAATAGTGGTTAAGTTTAAGTTCTCAGTCATAGGTACATGAAAAGAGAAGTGTTTTTAAACTGGATTTAAAAATGTATACGTTTGGGGCATGTCTAAGATCTTCTAGTAGTTTATTCCAGTTTTGTAAAGGATAAGTGCTAAACACAGCTTCTCCATGTTCAGTTTGGACTCTGGGCTCTACTAGCTGACCTGTGTTCATGGATCTAAGAGCCCTGCTCGGTTTATATTCTTCAAACATATCAGAAATATATTCGGGGCCTAAACCATTCAGTGATTTATAAACTAAAAGAACCACTTTAAAATCTATTCTGTAACTGACTGGAAACCAATGCAAATATTTAAGAACCAGAGTGATGTGCTCTGTTCTCTTGGTCCTGGTTAACATTCAAGCAGCAGCATTCTGAATGAGCTGCAGCTGTTTTACAGTATTTTTGGGGAGTCCAGTTAAGAGGCCATTACAGTAGTCAAACCTACTAGAGATAAAAGCATAGATGAGCTTTCTCTTGGTCTTTTTGGGACACCAAGCCCTTGATTCTGCTTATATTTTTAAGATGATAGAATGCTGTTTTGGTGACCGCTTTGATATCACTGTTGAACGTGAGGTCTGAGCCAATTAGAACCCCAAGACTACACACTTGGTCCCTGGTTTTTAGGGCCTGAGAATCCAGCCTTTACAAATACTTGTTCTCTTACTGTCATGCTTCAAGGAGGGAGACAGAGGCAGGCGCAGAGATTTGAGGTGTTTCTTCATAATAAAAAGACAAACAAAACGGAGTGCTGGCCACTATGAGATACTCAGGAGTTCTGGAGCACATAAAACATGACACACAGACACACACAATGACCGACAGGGAGAAAATGGCTGAACTAAATACACAGACTAACGAGGAGAACAGAAACAGCTGGGGGCTAAACACAGGTGAAAGGAATAGACCGATTAACTGAAACAAGAACAGGAAAGACCAAACAAGGACAAGACAAGTCAAGGACAAACAGAAAACTCGAAGCTGAACGGTCCCCTCAGGCTGGGACTGTTACACTTACTTTTGTTTCCAAACACAATAATCTCTGTTTTTATCTTGGTTTAATTGTAGATAATTTTTGGTTCTCCATGGTGTTTTCTGTTTGCTCATAGTTTTCTTTACCTTTACTTTACCGGACCCCCCCGTCTCAGTTCCAAGGTGTTACGCTGCTATATTATTGTGCTGGGGGATATGAGGAATGCACTACTAACTTTTCCTGGTCCTGGTCCACACCTGTGGATTACCTGGTTTGGGAGGCCCGTTGCTGTCCCTGTCCTTGTCCAGCTGGTCATACTTCTGACCTAGTCTAAGATCAAATAGACTCTGGATTTAGCCCAGATAAATGTATTTATTATTCCAATTGGACTCTTAATATCTCACCCAGCACAGCCAGAAGAGGACTGGTCACCCCTCTGAGCATGGGTCCTCTCTAGGTTTCTTCCTAAATTCGACCTTCTTAGGGAGTTTTTCCTAGCCACTGCAATTCAACACTACTGTTGTTTGCTCCTTGGGGTTTAAGGCCGGGTGTCTCTGTGAAGCACTTTGTGACAACTGCTGTTGTAAAAAGGGCTTTATAAATAAATTTGATTGATTGATTGATGATCCATGACATTCAATATTTTGGCATTAAAATTATCCAGCAGTACATCAACTGACTCAGCACTTATTGTTGGAGAGATAGTTATGGCTTCCATAAACTGAGCATTGATACTCTCATTAATGTACCAACTTTTCTTAACAGTAACAGAGTTTAGTAAAGACAGCTTAATATAAATAATATACATTGGCTCCAAATCAGCTTTAGCTCACAAAGGGTGTAAATTATTTATACGCATATGCCATGAACAGTTAATGTATAAATGCTTATAATCTGTACTCTTTCAAGGTCAAGATGTTCTGCATTTTTTCAGCCACTTCTTTGTTCAATCTCATATTGTTGTTGTCTCTGGCTCCAGCCCAGTGAACACTTTTCCACCTTCCCTACTTGCTCTGGGTTCTCGGCTTTGTCTTTGTCTTTTTTTTTTTTTTACCACACTAACATATCTTGTTGATATGAACGACCAGCTCTCAAAAGTTCAGAATAGAATCATGCCTTGGCTCTGAAAGGTAGGAAGGCTCAGTGGACTCCGAGCAGCATACAACAAACACCCTGGCCTTTACAGAGTCAAATTACCATCAGCCATTGGAGTCTGCTTTGAGACTTGTCTGCTTTGAGACTTTATCACACATCGCTCTGCAAACAACCTGTCTGGCAAGGCTTACTCTGATGTGTTTCAAAGAAATCTATCCTGATTGATCCCTTGCATTGTGGGATTGGTTGCACTATGATGCAGCACTTTTCTGTGAAGGCTATTCCTATTGTCACATGGTGACATTCCCCAGTGTGTTGTCATATCGTCAACAAACATTTCCTGTTCATTTCTCTAACAGGCATTCAGGTGTCTTTGCCATCATGACCAACGCTGTTCCAAGCAAAACCAGTGTTGGCTCAACACTATTGTATATGGCTTCCTATAATTCTACACATACCTCTAATCTCTACCAAAATGGTTCAGAATCATAACATTACACTTTAACCGGATATTTCTTAAGAGATACTGTCCGATTTACTCTTCCAAATCTCCAACGTAAGAGGTGCTAGTGGCGACACAGGTTATCATGCAAGCCTGTTGAGGATGATTGAGGATTTCTGCTACCCACAAGGCCTTGCTCACTTCATGTGCCCAGGTGGATCCCCAGATTTTACAACAACTCAGAGCTTTGATTCAGTTTAACCCACCAGACCAATGTTTGTGCAAAATGAAAAGTGAAAAGCTTACCTGTGAGGGGGGCAGTCCTGGTAGTAAATTTGTATTTCTTTTTTTTGGAAAGAAGTTGGTCCTTTCTTGTAGAATATGATTAATGTTTCAGTTATCAGAGGTTCTTTTGACAAAAGGATAAATGCAGCTCTTATCTCATTGTTATTAAAAAAAGGGAAAGATCCTTTATTGTGTTCCAGTTATTGTCCTTTGTTGCTTATTCATTCAGATATAAAGTTATTTTCAAAAGTCCTAGCAAGTCATTTAAACAAGTGTTTGACTAAAGTAATACACAAAGATCAAACAGGATTTGTTGAAGGACATCTGATTTCAGATAACTTAAAAAGACTGTTACATGTGTTGCACTCTGTGCCGGATACGAGCGATTCTCTTTCTGTTCTGTCATTGGACGCCGACAAAGCCTTTGACAGGCCAGAGGGGGATTACCTATGATGGTACTAGCCCATTTTGGTGTGGGCCTAAATGTATAGATTTGATTAGGGTTCTGTATGCTGAATTCGGTGCATCAGTAATGACTGGGACCACCTGCTCACCTTTCTTTTCAATTTCCTGGAGCCTCTTGCACAAGCAGTACAACAATCAAACATGATTAAGCCACAATTAATAGAATATTTCACTATTTGCGGATGACATCCTTTTGTTCTTAGACCACACTCTATAATGTCTACTGTTAGTACTTGAGTTATTTTCTATTTGGTGTTTTTTCTGGATATAAAATATAAAATTAACTGGCAAAAATCAGCTTTGCTTCCCCACAAAAAAAATTATGACACTGAGATAGCTGGCATACCCTATGTTGAACATTTTAGATATCTCTGTATTGATATTTACAACAGTCTACAAACAATTGTCACAAAGAACTACACATATTTTTTAAATAAGGTTCAATCTGATTTAAATAGATGGACACAGTCACAGCTATCTTTCCAGTCTCAAATCTCTGTCATTAAAATGATTGTGTTGCCTCGTACAGTGGGTAGAACAAATATTTGATAGACTGACGATTCTTCAGGTTTTCCTACTTACAAAGCATGTAGAGGTCTGTCATTTTTATCATAGGTACACTTCAACTGTGAGAGACATAATCTAAAACAAAAATCCGGGAAATCACATTGTAAGATTTTTAAATAATTAATTTACATTTTATTGCATGACATAAGTATTTGATCACCTACCAACCAGTAAGAATTCCGGCTCTCACAGACCTGTTAGTTTTTCTTTAAGAAGGCCTCCTTTTCTCCACTCATTACCTGTATTAACTGCACCTGTTTGAACTTGTTACCTGTATGAAAGACACCTGTCCACACACTCAATCAAACAGACTACAACCTCTCCACATTGGCCAAGACAAGAGAGCCGTGTAAGGACGTCAGTGATAAAATTGTAGACCTGCACAAGGCTGGGATGGGCTACAGGACAATAGGCAAGCAGCTTGGTGAGAAGGCAACAACTGTTGGCACAGTCATTAGAAAACTGAAGAAGTTCAAGATGACGGTCAATCTCCCTCGCTCTGGGGCTTCATGCAAGATATCACCTTATGTCCAGTTTTAGGATATTGGGATAAGCTCCATAGTGCGATATCTAATTTTATTTGGAATAGAAAAAGACCACGAATCAAGCTATCGACATTAAATAGACCCAAATCTGTTGGTGGATTGGGTGTTCCAAATGAAAATGTCTATCACTGGGCTTTTGTGTTACGAGCTATTCCCTTATGGATCGATCCTAGTAATGATGTGATCTGGTGTTTAACTTAAGATGCGAGCCTCCACATTTACTAACATGGCATCTATGTGTTTTAACTTTTCTTGATATTGTATAGAATTGTCAACTGCTAGAATTCACAGTGCGAATGAAAGAATGTTGACAATGTGGTTCAATACAATGGAATATATTAAGTATTTGTTATAGGCAGTGGTTAATAGTAGGTGTGTGTGTGTGTGTGTGTGTGTGTATAGATATATACAGGTCACTGGGGTGGGATGGGGCGGTTGTAGGAATAATTATTAAGTTTACTCTTTCATTGTGTTATTATTTTATTTTTATCATTATATTATTTTAATTCTTTATGTGGGATATATCTAGAGTAGCATCTATTGTTGCATGTTAAGAAGCATTGTATCTGGAATGTTTCATTGACTGAATCAGTTTCATTGTTATTTCAATAATGGGCATGCTATAATGACGCACTTGTGATTTGTATGGTGACTGAGCATACAATAAAAACATTTGATCACAAAAAGGAAGATTTTCATAGAGTTATTTTGACCATTGTAAAATGAGCCATGACATTTATACTTCAATGCAGGTCTGTCTGAGCCTGTCAGAAACGTGAGTGTGACTTTCTCCCCCCACTGCTGTTAATAACTGATCATTCATGCTTCTGTTTCTTTGCTATTCTTGTCTGGAGGCTTTTTATATACGGATGATTTCTTTCCTGGTCTTCTGGGGCCACGGTAGATTACAGGTGAGCACAATGGCAGGCCTAATCATACAATAACCTTAGATAACGGTAGATTACAGGTGAGCACAATGGCAGGCCTAATCATACAATAACCTTAGATAACGGTAGATTACAGGTGAGCACAATGGCAGGCCTAATCATACAATAACCTTAGATAACGGTAGATTACAATGAGCACAATGGCAGGCCTAATCATACAATAACCTTAGATAACGGTAGATTACAGGTGAGCACAATGGCAGGCCTAATCATACAAAAACTCTAGATAACGTTAGATTACAGGTGAGCACAATGGCAGGCCTCATCATACAATAATCTTAGATAACGTTAGATTACACAATCGTTTGTAATACAATCAGGGTTTTTCTCCGTGCTCATCAATCTAAGGCTTCGATGGAGGCAGAGAGGTCCGTTTAAGTGGAAGTGTTTTTGGGGAGACGTATCTGGCCGCTCCAACACAAAAGCGCTAGACTCGCTCTCTCTGTGTTGTTCTGTGAGGGTTCTGCTTGTGTAAGAGGTTTAGCACTTTCTGCACATTCATGGTTCACACACACCTTAACCGAATTAATGGCCTGGAGGACCTCTGTTAGGCTAAGACTTGTTTTGCAGCGACATAGGTTTTCTAAAAATAAACAGCATATTTAAGTATGTAAGTGGAGGGGAGTTGTCATAAAGCACTGAGTTGACAAGAACGCAGTTTTCTCTCCAGGCCACTGCACATAAGCCTGAGCATCAACCATTCCACCACTGGCCTTGGTGTGGGTGACCATGGAATATAATGGCAGTGACCTACTGACTGCTGTATTTGTCATCAGTTAGTTTATGGTATTACTGACTTGGTGTGCCTGGCTGGTAGCAGTAGGGCTTTGGTTGGTATACTGTTTTCCAAATGACCTGAACCAATTTTTTGTAGCAAGTATTTGTGTTTTTGGCTGGAGATGTCCAGAGGATTGGCCTCCTGCTGGAGTCAAGAAGGCCTCCGTGAGCCTTATTTCCCCTGAATCACAGGACCACTCTGACCCCACATCCTTCCGGTTCACTCTCTTTACGGAGGTCTTGGGCAACGCCGTCCTTCCGTCACTTCCATGTTTGGATTGAGAACACAGAATACCAACGGCTCGGGGGGTCAAAGGCCACGTCCTTTCATTACTGATTTCCGCAACTATCAAACAAAAGAGCTGGCCTTCAGGTCTGCTCGTTTTGGCAGTCGCCTGAATACCTGCGGTCATTCCATACGCATATTCAAGGATTTTTTGCCAATGTTGCCAATTGATTGCCAGATGCTTCTAAAGATTTGAACCAGCCAACACAGAGAGGAAAGGTTCTAACCCCTTCTAAGTATCTGATGTCTAGTCTTTTGAATCAAAGGTTCAACACAGAGGTTTTTAAAATATATTGCACAACAATGTTGACAAAGTGTCTTGTGGGTAAATGGGAGATCTTTTAATTAGTTGAACTTCTGAGGGAGGCAGAGTGTCTGATGTTTGATCATTAGATTAGATTCAACTTTATTGGCACTGAACAAGTACAAGTACACTACAACGAAATGCAGTTTGTGTCTAACCAGAAGTGCTAATACAAGAGGGCAGGAACATTTACAAGTATTAAGTATATGTACATTACAAGTGGAATGTATAGATGTGCAACTAATGCAAATGCAGTACAAATGGCTATTTCAAAATGTGCAGTGGAAAATTCACAAATGTACAGAAACTTTACAGTCAGTGGCGTCGTTAGGCCTGGGCGTCAGGGCTATAGCCCCAGTTCTTTTATGGATATCCCCAGACCGCAAATTGACAAAAAAAATTATAATATAAAAATAGCCCCTGATCTATTCATCTATAATTCTGATCGCGCATTATGACAATGTAGACGCTAGCATGTACATTGGTGCTGGTCATTTAATTAGAATATCATCAAAAAGTTGATTTATTTAAGTAATTCCATTCAAAAAGTGAAACTTGTATAATCTATACATTCATTCCACACAGACTGATATATTTCAAGTGTTTATTTCTTTTAATTTTGATTATTATAACTGAGAACTAATGAAAACCCCAAATTCAGTATCTCAGAAAATTGGAATATTGTGAAAAGGTTCAATATAGAAGATACCTTGTGCCACACTCTAATCAGCTAATTAACTCAAAACACCTGCAAATGCCTTTAAATGGTCTCTCAATCTAGTTCTGTAGGCTACACAATCATGGAGAAGACTGCTGACTTGACAGCTGTCCAAAAGACGATCATTGACACCTTGCACAAGGAAGGCAAGACACAAAAGGTCATAGCTAAAGAGGCTGGCTGTTCACAGAGCTCTTGTGTCCAAGCGCATTAATTGAGAGGCGAATGGAAGGAAAAGATGTGGTAAAAAAGTGTACAAGCAATAGGGATAACCGCACCCTGGAGAGGGTTGTGAAACAAATCCCATATAAAAATGTGGGGGAGATTCACAAAGAGTGGACTGCTGCTGGAGTCAGTGCTTCAAGAACCACCATGCACAGACGTATGCAAGACATGTGTTTCAGCTGTCGCATTCCTTGTATCAAGCCACTCTTGAACAAGACACAGTGTCAGAAGCGTCTCGCCTGGGCTAAAGACAAAAAGGACTGGACTGCTGCTGAGTTATGTTCTCTGATGAAAGTACATTTTGCATTTCCTTTAGAAATCAAGGTCCCAGAGTCTGGAGGAAGAGAGGAGAGGCACAGAATCCACGTTGCTTGAAGTCCAGTGTAAAGTTTCCACAGTCAGTGATGGTTTGGGGTGCCATGTCATCTGCTGGTGTTGGTCCACTATGTTTTCTGAGGTCCAAAGTCAACACAGCCATCTACCAGAAAGTTTTCGAGCACTTCATGCTTCCTGCTGCTGACCAACTTTATGGAGATTCAGATTTCATTTTCCAACAGGACTTGGCACCTGCACACAGTGGCAAAGCTACCAGTACCTGGTTTAAGGACCATGGTATCCCTGTTCTTAAATGGCCAGCAAACACGCCTGACCTTAACCCTATAGAAAATCTATGGGGTATTGTGAAGAGGAAGATGCGATACGCCAGACCCAACAATGCAGAAGAGCTGAAGGCCACTGTCAGAGCAACCTGGGCTCTCATAACACCTGAGCAGTGCCACAGACTGATCGACTCCATGCCACGCCACATTGTTGCAGTAATTCAGGCAAAAGGAGCCCCAACTAAGTATTAGTGCTGTACATGCTCATACTTTTCATGTTCATACTTTTCAGTTGGCCAACATTTCTAAAAATATTTTTTTTGTTTTGGTCTTAAGTAATATTACAATTTTCGGAAATACTGAATTTAGGATTTTCATTAGTTGTCAGTTATAATCATCACAATTAAAAAAAATAAAAAATTGAAATATATCAGTCTGTGAGCAATGAATGAATATAATATACAAGTTTCACTTTTTGAGTGGAATTACTGAAATAAATCAACTTTTTGATTCTAATTGTATGACCAGCAAGTATAATGCATGTACAAGTGAGATAAATAGTTGTAGCAATTCTCAATGGCATTCTGAATTTGCAATCTAGGCAAATTGAAGTAGTAGGGTAGCTTGTGCAAATGAAATGCAGGGATAGCAGCAATGAGGTTCCCGAGGTAGATGTATATGTAACAATTGAAAATGCAAGTACAGTGGCAGTTTTAAAAGTGCAATGTGCAGTGAGGGCAGGGTTAAGGTGCAAGTTGGCATATGCAAATGAAATACAGGAATAGCAGCAATGACACATGAACTGAAAAATCGTATCAGACCAGTCCAGTAGTGCAGAGGGTGGGCATAGTTAGTGATGGGAAGTCACAGAGTTCAGCAGGGTTGCAGAAGATGGAAAGAAACTGCTCCTGAGCCTGCTGGTGCGAGAACGGAGAGACTTGTACAAACCTGCCTGATGGTACGAGGGCAAACAATTAGTTGCATGGATGTGAAGGGTCCCTGGTGACGGTAGGAGGGCAAACAGTTTGTGGCCTGGGTGTGAAGGGTCCCTGGTGATGGTAGGAGAGCAAACAGTTTATGGCCTGGGTGTGAAGGGTCCCTGGTGATGGCAGGAGGGCAAACAGTTTGTGGCCTGGGTGTGAAGGGTCCCTGGTGATGGTAGGAGGGCAAACAGTTTGTGGCCTGGGTGTGAAGGGTCCCTGGTGATGGTAGGAGGGCATACAGTTTGTGGCCAGGGTGTGAAGGGTCCCTGGTGATCCTACATGCCCTGCACAGACACTGTTTGTGAAGGAGGTCTGTGATGGCAGGAAGCTGGGCAGCAGTGTTGTGCTGGGTGGTTTTCACCGCCTACCGGTTGGCTACGGAGCAGTGACCAAACCAAACTGTGGCACTAGACCTTCTACCTGTAGGCTGACTCATCATTGTCACTGATCAGGCCTACCACCTTGGTGTCATCTGTGACCTTAGCAATGGTGTTGGAACTGTGCACAGGAACGCAGTCGTGGGTAAAGAGGGAGTACAGGAGAGGGCTCTGCACACAGCCTTGTGGAAAACCAGTGTTCAGGATCAGCGGGGAGGGGGCTCAGCACACAGCCTTGTGGAACACCAGTGTTCAGGATCAGCGGGGAGGGGGCTCAGCACACAACCTTGTGGAACACCAGTGTTCAGGATCAGCGGGGAGGGGGCTCAGCACACAGCCTTGTGGAACACCAGTGTTCAGGATCAGCGGGGAGGGGGCTCAGCACACAGCCTTGTGGAACACCAGTGTTCAGGATCAGCGGGGAGGGGGCTCAGCACACAGCCTTGTGGAACACCAGTGTTCAGGATCAGTGTGGAGGGGGCTCAGCACACAGCCTTGTGGAACACCAGTGTTCAGGATCAGTGTGGAGGGGGCTCAGCACACGGCCTTGTGGAACACGTGTTCAGGATCAGGGTGGAGGGGGCTCAGCACACAGCCTTGTGGAACACGTGTTCAGGATCAGGGTGGAGGGGGCTCAGCACACAGCCTTGTGGAACACCAGTGTTCAGGATCAGGGTGGAGGGGGCTCAGCACACAGCCTTGTGGAACACCAGTGTTCAGGATCAGGGTGGAGGGGGCTCAGCACACAGCCTTGTGGAACACCAGTGTTCAGAATCAAGGTGGAGGGGGCTCAGCACACAGCCTTGTGGAACACACTTGTTCAGGATCAGGGTGGAGGGGGCTCAGCACACAGCCTTGTGGAACACCAGTGTGCAGTATCAGGGTGGAGGGGGTGTATTTGTCTAACCTGACAGACTGGGGTATGTTGGTTAGGAAGTTCAGAGTCCAGTTACCGAGGGAAGGGCTGATCCCCAGGTCATGCAGCTTGTTGACCAGCATACAGGGGATGACTGTGTTGAATGCTGAGCTAAAGTCTATGAACAGCATTCTCACATAGGTGTTGGTTTTATCCAGGTGGGTCAGGGTGGAGTGTAAAGCTGTGGAGATGGCGTCCTCTGTAGACCTGTTTGACCGGTAGGCAAACTGGTAGGGATCCAGTGTTGGGGGGAGGCAGGACTTAAGGTGAGCCAGGACTAGTCTTTCGAAGCACTTTATGATTGTGGGGGTGAGCGCAACCGGTCAGAAGTCATTCAGGCAAGATGCAGTCGACTGCTTCAACACTGGCACAAAGGTTGTGGTCTTGAAGCACGTGGGAACCACCGCCTTGGCCAGTGACATGTTGAAAATATTGGTTAAGACCTCGGCCAGCTGCCCAGTACATGCTCTGAGCACCATCAGGACCAGCAGCCCTGCGTACATTCACCCTGCTCAGTGCAGACAACAGATCTGAGGTGGATTGTCTGAGGGGCGGTCGTCTCGAGGGGGAGTTCAGCTTTATTGGCTGGCTCTTTGTTGTCCCTGTTAAAGATTCCACCAGACGAGCCGTGGCGCGTCCCAGAAGCAGCCCAGAAGTGGCCCAGAAGCGGCTCTCCGCTCTGCTTTGCTAAAGATAAGGTGCCTTGTCTATTTTTGACGCCACGGACAAGCCGCACAGTTCAAATGCAAAAAATGAGTACTATAAGTACTAAAAGTGAGTACAGAAAGTGAGTATTATAAGTACTAAAACTGAGTACAGAAAGTGAGTAATGTAACCTAATTTTCTTCCTTATAATAGACCTACGTGATTTTGAAAAGTAGCCTACTTGTATTGAGCTATTCAGTATCTATTCATCTTGAGAACCCATTAACATGTTCAGTAACCTTGCATTACACAGGACAGGACCTGTGAGGTATTATTTAATAATTACATATGGTACAGATGGTTTTCAGGCATGCCTAGTTTATGTAGTTTTTAAAAAGTTTGACTGATTTTAACCTTTTGCTATTTGCCATATATTTTTTACAATTCTGGAACTGTAGAATAATTCAAAAGTAAGTCAAGGTCGGACAGGCAAAGAATTTATTGTTGTCTGTTGATCTGGCGATCTTGCCAATACAGCTGCCTCACAGCGCTCGGCTTCTGCTCCCGGTGGGGTGTGAGGTCTCGTGGAGGACAGAACAAAACCTTGTCGCAGCCGGAACGCGCCGCAGAGGCGCCCAGTGGAAATCTGGGGTAAAGGGACTGCTGCCAGACACTTTGACCTCAGAAGATTGTGTGTGTGAGTGTGTGTGTGTATATGGATGTGTTTATGGGTGTGTGTGTTTATGGGTGTGCGTGTATGTGTGTGGGTGTGTGTGTGTGTCTGTTTGTCTGTGTCTGCCCTCCAGGCATGTAAATAAAAGGATTCCAGAGAGGATATTGGATGAATATTATTAACTGTTTTCCGGTCTCATTTGAATTTTCGGACTGTTCCTTCACACAAACTGTTTTGTGTTGTATTGTAAACATGGAAGGAGTTGTCTTTGCTGGGTGTCCTGTCCCGGTCATGAGTAGTCCCCAAGGTTCTCTGTCGGGTACATTCTACTGTACCAGATGAAGGGAAGTGAAAACATAGGATGTGTGATGTCATTGGAGTCAGGAATGCCATGTTTTCTATAACAGGTTTCACTGTTAAATGGCTGTTGACACTGTGATCACGCAAAGTATTTCAGATTGTAATTATTTTCATATGGGAACCACAATGTAGGGTCTTCTATGAATAGCGTTAAAGTGAGCAACGTCAGATTCCCATCATGCACTGCGCAACTAGGAGTCGTTTAGATGACTTCAGAAGGGTTGCATGTCAGGGCCCACCACGCTGAGAGACTCTATTTGAATCACACATGATGAACTTTGACCCCAACCCTGTCCTGTTCACCCTTAGACCCCCCCCCAAACCCCCCCACCCCCACCCCTGGCGCCCTCTTTCATAAACAAACAGTTAGATTTCTTCGGGGCAGAAATAAAAGTCAGCGTTGTGTTGTAAGGCAGGAAGAATAATTTATAAATATTAATAATCTTGCCAGCAGTTGTTTTGAGAATAGCTGGGCATGTGAGAGAATGGACACAATAGGCAGCAGGACCTTGAAGTGTAAAAAAGGTTTTTAAATGAGACTGTGATACTGTCCAAAGGGCAGCTGTGGATACAGTCAGATGAAAGGTGTCACGTCGAAAAACAAATATTGTCACTATTTATTCTCCACTCGTGATCGTAACATTGATCCATTCACTCTCAAACCTGTTGTTCTCACCAATGAAAAGCAAGGCTCTGTGTTGGCATCCATCTTTAATGTCCAGCCAGCATGTGCCTATAGGCAGAGTGCCCAGGAACCCTGCTTCTCCCAGCTGAACGGTCCTAGTTACGACACCCTTTCAGAAGTTCCACAAACTGAATAAAACATGCCAAACATCGGCGGGGGAAAGAAATGCCTCTCTGCATTCTTCTACTGGCTCGTTGTGAGGCAAGGCAGGACAACAGAGGTTGTTGTAATCAATGGTGAAAAGCATTAAAAGGTCATTTTTAGATATGGACCACCTAAGGTGAGGAGTGGTACATGCTTTATATTTATTTCTGGACAGCAGAGTAGACTGGGCGAAGTGAGATTAATCAATCAATACTCTTTTCTTCTTCCATTCATCCAATGACGGACCAAAACCTGCCATGATAAATGTATTTACTGGCAAATTCATTAGTATTTTATTACCATTTTAATTTACATCTTAATTAAATACATACACTGCATTATTTATTTTCTTCTGTTTAAATTGATGAACAAGAATAAGAAATTTTATGAATATTTAACCACAATAATTCCCCCCCCTTGAGTAGAAAACAGAATACAACGAGGAGGATTCTGTCTCAGAAATCGGCTTTGTTGTCTGTAGAGCAATCTGACAAGTTTTGATCTCGTTATTTGGATACATTAATGAATATTCAGTGAGTGTTTTGTTGATATCGACTGATTGCATTTAATTGAGTTCGATATGCTAAACTAGCCTCATGAATATGCATAGAGCATTTGGGATGTATATCAGTCTTACTGTAAATCACAGTACAATCACAGTACAATCACAATGACATAAGCATTATGAAGCCTCCATTAGAATAAATAAGACTCCAGTGCTGTATCGAAATAGAACTGTATTGCCCCTTATGCAATAAATTGCCCCCTTGCTTAATAATGAATGACCTACTTAACGTGGGCAGGTCTTGGGAAGGACGAATCCGCCTGTTTCGCATCTGTCCCCATGATGTTGCTTGATAGCTTACATTCAGGAATAGAAATGTAAGTTGTGACATCAATAAATGACAGCTAAAGACAGCTATTTTTAAAAGGTTAGTCTATTCTCCCCTACTCACGTTATTTTGAGGCGACTACACAATCCCCTATTTGGATCACAGAACACGTTTGTGAGTTAGAGGATTCCTCCAGCCGAGGACACAGTTCAACCAGCACTAAGAAAGCTCCATTATCATCAACTTGACCACCGGGTGTCGTCCCTGCAGCAACCTCTGTTCAGGGCTCCGTGAGGACACAAGCGTCCCGGCTGGCAGCTGAACACACAAGAAAACAACTGCAAAGGAGGAATGGAAAACAAATGGCCAAAGAAAAGCGGATATAGGAAAATGGAGAGAGTGATTCCCCTTGCCGGTCCCTGTAGGCATGTGGGATTCCAACATAACCTTATGAAGAATCTCCCCACCATCTCTCCATTTCTCCATCCCTCCCTCCATTTCTCCATCCCTCTATTCATTTCCCCATCCCTCTCTCCATTTTTCCATCCCTCTCTCCATTTCTCCATCCCTCTATTCATTTCTCCATCCCTCTCTCCATTTCTCCATCCCTCCCTCCATTTCTCCATCCCTCTATTCATTTCCCCATCCCTCTCTCCATTTCTCCATCCCTCCCTCCATTTCTCCATCCCTCACTCCATTTCTCCATCCCTCCCTCCATTTCTCCATCCCTCTCTCCATCTCTCCATTTCTGCATCCCTCCCTCCATCTCTCCATTTCTCCATCCCTCCCTCCATTTCTCCCTCCATTTCTCCATCCCTCTCTACATTTCTCCATCCCTCTCTCCATCTCTCCATCCCTCCCTCCATCCCACCACCTCTGTCAGCACAGTGTCAGCACAAGGTGGGGAAAGAAAATCCACCCAGTTAGGACCTTTATCCAGTGGGGAAAAGGCTGAATACACTCAATACCAGACACATGAGAAGCCTGGTCCCAGTGACACTGTGCAGCATGGTGCCTAGTAGAAGGTGACAGCTGCCAGGACCTAGACTGGGTGAGAAATAAGAAGTATTTACACAAACAGCTGAATTGCTGCGGCAGATACAGTGTCTCTTCCCCGTTGGACTTTCCCATGTTTTATTGTGTTACAACATGATTAGAGGTTTTTGCCCCCTGATAAACATTAAATACAGAATAGAACACAGGGAGAGACAGCCTGAGGGAGAGAGAGATAGAAGAGGGGGAGAGACAGAAGGGGAGGGACAGAGGGGGAGAGACAGAGGGGGAGAGACGCTCAGCAAGAGAGAGACAACTTCGTATGACCACACTGATTTTGGGACTTACTCAGTTTGAATCAGGACACCCTCATGGACCCACATAAGTGATCCAACTGCTTAAACACTGTCAGCAGTTTAACACTGAATCCTGCAGACGAGTTTCTTTTTGAAACCGAAGTGGCTTGCCTTAATCAGCGCAAAATTGAGGCGACAAACCCGATCCTCAGCCTCTGAGCCTCGCTGAGCATAACGCTGCCACCAGCAGACACTGGCGGGTCCGAGAGGCGAACGGGGATATTTCTGCTTCCTTCCCCATTCATGTTATGCAGTTTCCTCATCAGCGTTTGAGGTTAGTGTCCAGTGTGGCAGGTTGTCTGGGCCTGACAGTGCTGATCAGCCACCCAATCAGGAAGCACTGGAGTACAGGAGGTTACTCACCTTTTAAATGAGCACAAACAAAACACAGGACATAGAAACTGTTTATTTGTATATTTATTTGGATTCCCATCAGCTCACGTTGAAACAACCGCCAACCTTCCTGGGTTACGAAGGAAACACAGAACATAACAAAGAACACAATGCTGATTTATTGGTTGAACAGATTTATGTTAATGCAACTGTAGGCTTTGTTGTGTTAGTGTGTGTTTGATTGTGTATGTGTGTGTGTGTGTGTGTGTGTGTGTTTGAGTCTCAGTTGTTTTTGTGGAATGAGATGCTGTTCATAATCTTCTTTTCCTTCACAAATGTTGTCATCAATTTGTACCAACGGCCCAGCCTCACTGCATCTACTCCCAACAAAACATAATAAGTGAGTTATTGAATCAGAACTATCAGTGGCTACACTAACAGCTCCAACTATCATCGTTATCAGCTGAGTTAGTGCAGTAATGTTGGAGCCATAATATGTATATATTAACATGGTCTGAGCACTGACAGGTTGACCCCTCACCCCTTCAACCACTGCAGCAATGCTGGCAGCACTCATACGTCTATTTCCCAAAGACAACCTCTGGATATGGCGCTGAGCACGTGCACTCAACTTCTTTGGTCGACCATGGCGAGGCCTGTTCTGAGTGGAACCTGCCCTGTTAAACCGCTGTATGGTCTGTTGAGTTATTTTGAGGGGACAGCAAATTTGCACTGTTATACAAGCTGTACACTCACTACTTTACATTGTAGCAAAGTGTCATTTCTTCAGTGTTGTCACATGAAAAGATATAATCAAATATTTACAAAAATGTGAGGGGTGTACTGACTTTTGTGAGATACTGTATATGGAAGTTGTCACACACATTCAAGTTGATCTAATACATCTATCAGTTAGACTCTATAACATGGGAATCTTTATGGTTCCACGGCACAACGCAGCTTTTTAAATATGGATCTAAAAGAAAGTCATTTCAAATAGTTTTGCTGTATCCCCAAAATCTGCCATAATGTAAATGTGACCAACAGAAATTTTACCTGGCTTCATTATTAGTGCGTGTCTGAGAATGAATGAACAGGAGGGTCTCGGAATGGTGTGGAGGTAATGTCCCTTGTGTCATTGCAGACCCAGGTTCAAGTCCTGCTCGGGGATTAGCCCCAGGGGTCACACGGAGGGTCATGCAATTGGCTAGTGCATGAAATATAGCTGCCTTGCCTTGTCGTGCTCCAGCAGCGTCTTGTGGCAGCACTGACTGTTCCAAGTCCACGGAGAATGGCTGCGATGAAGCAGGACCTGATTATGAGTGGGACATCACGAAATTGGGGTCAAGTAAAATGAAAATATAAGAGAACTAATAAATAGGCTCTACAGGTCAATAATACAATAGATATTTGATGAATTCTCAGTAACAAAGTGGAAAATCTACATCTGTATGCAACTTTTCAACAGCCAATGCCAACTCAGCTTTTACTGAAATCAAATAAGGAGCTGATTTCTGGTGATTTGGATTACAAAGAGGGATAAACTTTAATATAGGCTTCTTTCAGGGTGTTAATGTTAATGGGAAGTTTGGACGAGGTGACTATGTCGGTATAATTATATCTGTCATGAATCACTCCCATAAATAACTGCTAGCATTGGGCACGTCTTAGTCTGGTGTTGGTAGTCAGGATCGTTACTCTCAATTGGCTGCTGTTAACACGACCTGTTCCTGTGTTTAAAAAGTCAGCAGACAAACCAGCTTCTAAGTGTTCAGAAATAAACGACTCTAGGCCTTCAGACTGGCAATCAGCTCTGCTTCTTATCACGAGGCTCGCTCAACCAGGACATAGACCAGAACCAACAAGGTAAAACGAGATGGTTCATTCGCCCAAACTGCCACAAGGAGTCACTATAATGCTGAGACCAGGGCATGAACGTTTCGATGACCCTGCTGCACTGGAATGAAGTGCCTTAGAGTGCTGCGCCACTCTAAATGGTGTTTGTCTCATTCAAAGTATGGAGACCTGCAGGTTGTTTGCATGTTGGCAACTGCTCTGAAATAAATAAAAAAACAGCTTAAATATGTTGCCAATTACTGGAAGGGAAATGTAACTAAGTGGTCATGTTCTCCTTGTAAGATCGACCCACTTGAAATATCACGCTTTCTTTGAACATTCATTCCTTCAAGAATTCATGCCTTGGTTTGAAAAACACTGACATCAATTAACATAGTAAAACATTTGAACAAATCATAACTCCTACACTATCCTGTTCCTTTGGGGAGTGTAGGCACTGGAGTTTTCCTTTCGGGATTGTTCCTTTGGGGAGTGCAGGCACTGGAGTTTTCCTTTCGGGATTGTTCCTTTGGGGAGTGCAGGCACTGGAGTTTTCCTTTCGGGATTGTTCCTTTGGGGGGTGCAGGCACTGGAGTTTTCCTTTTGGGATTGTTCCTTTGGGGGGTGCAGGCACTGGAGTTTTCCTTTCGGGATTGTTCCTTTCAGGGGTGCAGGCACTTGAGAAACCTTTGTGGTTAGAAAGCATCCATATTCACCTCTGCCCCAGCTCAGCTTCCTGTTGATCTGGCTACCTCATCTGTCCCCTCCCTCAGTCTGTATTCAGGTCTCTGTGACATCTGGGCTTTTTATTGTACGATTAGCAGGATAACTCCTGTGTTGTGTCCCTGACCACAGTTAACTTTGTGCCAGTTAGTTTTTTTATTTCGTGTATTTATGTTTTTGCACACGCTGCCCTGTGGAAGACATTCCCTCCTTTCTGAGTGCAAAGCTAAAATGGTTTATCCTGATGGACCAACAGCAGAAATTACTTGGTATATTAAATGCACTCTTGATACTGTATCAGCTGGAGTCTTTATCTAAGAAGCCATTTAAAACATCATAAAACATCGTAAGTACCTTTGACAAGAAACTAGTTGACCATTATCTTCTTCATCCTTATTTAAACTGCTCTCTGCTCCTTTGAATAACTCGGTAGCAAATCCACCACTGACAAGTAGAACAAACACCCTATTTTTGTAAAACTCATATATTTTAGAAGAAAAAAATTATGTACTAGGAGAGGGAAAATAGAGGATTGTTCCCACTGAGCAAAATAATTTGAAAGGAGTCTTTTCAACGTTTTTAACCAGGAATGTATGTATATTTTCTCTTCATTGACAGGAGATACACCCCATGTACAAAAGCATGTGTGAGAAAGGAGGACCCCAAAAGGACTTAAAGCCACAGATTGTGTATTGTAGGGTTTGGGTGTCACATCGCCAAGAGGACTTGTGATGTCCAGAGGCCGGAGCTGAGACTGGTACTTCAAAACCTGGCAAAACAAGGCAGGTTTTTAATTCGATGGTTCAGGTGTTGCTAAGCTACTGAAACCCTACTGAGCCTTTCACTCTACCATTCTCTGTCCACAGTTGCCTAGCAGGAGACAAATCCAGATTACTCCAGGAAAGATTCCCATAAGAGGGATTAGTTGCTAGCGTTAGCTGCCTTTCACAGACCCTCCTTGAAGTCTGGCTTCTCTCTGTTCATTGTCTGCTTTAATTGAGTACACAGACCAAGCTTCTAGCAGGGATTGACATATGTCTACACGTGGTTGGATGGACACACACTCAAAGCATTTCAAAACTAGCATATCAGGAATTGACCGAAACACAGTTCTCAAAAATGTACACATATCAGATGTTGTTGGGCTGAGTAGGCTACCTCTCCAAAACTGCCTGTGCTGAACTGGAGTCAGTAAATATCAGTTGTTAATTGAAAAGATAATAAAGATTCTCGAGTCAGTAAAAAGAGTTGTGGAACCGTGGACAGAACAGTTAATCGTCATTTCTACCTTTTTTAAATATTTTGCTCATGGTCGCACACAACTTCTGTTGCAGCTGTTTGGACATACTTCAAACATGCTTTGCTGATTCCAAGGGACTTTCTCTGGTTTTGCAGCGTAATGCTGCACAGAGTTTAAAAACAACTTGCTCCTAACTTTCATAAACATTTAGAAAACCCTCTTAGGTTTACTCTCCTAACTTTCCCAAACATTTAGAAAACCCTCTTAGGTTTACTCTCCTAACTTTCCCAAACATTTAGAAAACCCTCTTAGGTTTACTCTCCTAACCTTCCAAAACATTTAGAAAACCCTCTTAGGTTTACTCTCCTAACTTTCATAAACATTTAGAAAACCCTCTTAGGTTTACTCTCCTAACTTTCCCAAACATTTCGAAAACCCTCTTAAGTTTACTCTCCTAACTTACCTTAACATTTAGAAAACCCTCTTAGCTTTACTCTCCTAAATTTCCTAAACATTAAAAAAAAAAAATCTTAGGTTTACTCTCCTAACTTTCCCAAACATAAAAAAAAAAACTTCTTAAGTTTAGTCTCCTAACTTTCCTAAACCTTTGGAAAACCTTTATAGTCTTAGTCTCCTAACTTTCCTAAACATTTTTTTAAAAACTCTTAGGTTTACTCTCCTAACTTTCCTTAACCTTTGGAAAACCTTTTTTGGTTTAGACTACTAACTTTCCAAAGAAATGTGAAAACCTGCTAATCTGTCTCTCTTCGCTTTCTGGATCTGGGTACATTTAAACAACATGTTTTCTGTGCCTCTTTTGTTAAAGAATAAACAGTTGAAAAAAAAAGATCAGAGCACTTTGGGTTATGTGCTTTGTACCCGGCCTAGAATCCATACTAAAAGATCAAGATGTTCTGGGGTTTAAAAACATTTTGATGACGAGGCCTTCTCTATAAGCTGGACTGACAGTAATATTTCTGCTGATAGAACGTCAGATATCATGATGCTGTGGTCAGCAGGACTCATGTCATCACGTGATTTTAAAGAAGTTATAGGTGAGCATCAGCAGTCCTCTGAAATCTCCCCTTAGGTTGAAGAGAAGGAAAAAAACCTTTGACCCTTTATCAATTGCTTCCTTTTAGATTGCTATCTCAACAAGGACACAGCATGTGGTTGTACAATACCTGCTCCAGCAGCTGGCAACCAAAGGGTTATTTTCCACTGCTGTCCAAAGCACACAAACTGCCCTACTTGGCAGACAGTGAAGACGAAACTCCGCCCACTATATAAAGCATTGGCTGCCACTTGGCTACACAAAACTACTGGTACTGTACAGTTGTATCTAAAGGATTGGTTGAATAAGTTACAGGGGCATGACAAATATCTACAATTTGTCTAAGTTTATAAATCAGTGGAAGTAATTGTTGGACTGTTTCTTTATGCATTCAACTCTCTCACTCAGGGAGAGCAGAGACGACCTAGCATGAGTTATATTGCTTACATTGCTCTCCAGCACTAATGCAACTTGATAGGACTTTGTGAAATAACGACTATCTACACATGAGAAAAAAGGAACGTTCTGTCACAGTGAAACCACGACGTTGGCGAACCTTAATCAATTGTGATACATTCCATATTCATTTCATGTGATAAATGTCAGTCACGTGTTGTAAATTTGACCTTTTCTGATATCTTTCTGATAGCTTGTGCACTAAGACCAGGAGCTATCAGTGGGTATGTTAGACAAGGTCAATTTAAAACCAGACAGCTGAGAAAGATTTTTGTTTTGTTCAGGATGTTGGTCTTACACAAACAACAATGGGCTCCCCTAACCACCTGACTGAGGATCAGAAAATAAATACAATTTTATAAATATAATGAATTTAACTCTCTGAAATATCATTAAGAAATTGAGGTTAAGGGGAACTGTATAGAGCTTGTCTTGAAAATACAGATAAGTGAAGAAACTGAAGCTGAAAAGGGGTGGGATATTAAAACAAGACAATGATGTGTGCAGACCTCAAACATGCAGTGCTTACAAGATGACTTGTTTTAAGACTGTTAGCTTGACAGAAAGACTGTTAGCTTGCTACAAGAAACGTTTGAAATGTGTGATGTCTACCATACTGACTGGGTGCCCAACCTTTTGCACATGCCACATTTACTCTTTTTTCCCCAATATGCTACATCCCACAAATACATCGTAACTGTGCATTTAGATTTTACTTTACTTTTCACCTAGAAAATCAAGAAAACACGTGGCACTCAACAGTACAATATAAGTGTACAGATTTACAAAAACAACTCTTTCCAGCGTGCCGTTGTGTTGGTTAACCTTATTTTGGGAAGGCTACATAGAACGACAGAGGGCTTTCAGTGCATCAGAATGTCACAGGACAGCACTAAGCCTTAGTTATTCTGAACAGAGTCCAGACAAAGTTCAGCAGGAAGGTGTCGGAGTTTGTTTGGACCCAGTCCGTTGGACTAAGCCCTGCATGGTCACTGACTACTGACATTTGCAGAGAGGTTTTTCTAGGAAGACCTTTAGGAGGGTTTCCCCCCTTTCTCATAGCAGCGCTGCCACACTCAGAAACCCTGTATCTGATGGGCAAACGGGGTCACATTTAATTTACGGACACCTCTGGCCCCGCCCTGCCCTGGGAGAAAGAAACCCTTTGTCTCCTGGACCAAAGCGATACACAGCAGTGGACCTACTTTGGGGTTAGTGACGTTTCATTGTGCCTTGTCTAATGGCAGGGGTGTAGGGTGGAGGTGGGGTGGGGTGGGAGAGTAGCAGTGCCTTTGTAGACACCAGACATTCAGCTTCCCTCCAAAGCATCAGTTCCCTGTCTCTTTAAGTCAGGAGATAATGAAGAGAGGACGCACGCTGAGGAGCGCTGAAACACTGTCAGTGGTCAGGTCTGTCAGCACAAGGTGCCTTTATCTCCTCAGAGGTTTCCGCGGGCATGCTGTGTAAGGTCTCTCTGTAAAGAACCACCTGCCACAAAAAAGGCTTTTTATACCTCAATAATAAGGGCGAGAGGGAAGGAGAGAGAGAGGAAGACTATGGGGGCGGGGGGGGGCAATGATGGTGCAAGGAGTTTACCTGATACCTGCAGTCTGTCTGTCCGATAAAAACCCACTGGCTGAAATAGTGTTTAACGTACTGAACTGGAGGCTGTTCCATGCCTAGAGATTATAGTGTGTCTGCGGTCTAGAGTGGAGTGTGTGTACGTGTGTGTGTAATAGAACTCCGACCAATGCAAACCCCAAACATCCAGAACAAGTCAATTAGAAAAGGATTACAGTCTTGAGATCTATCAGACTGATGGGAAACCGAGAGGTCCATTTGAACTTTGAATGCCAAGATACAACAGAGAACAAGAACACTTGATCTGAAGCCCTGTTCTTAACATGTCTTTCATCCGTCCACATTCTGACTCTGCCCACATATTTAGACGGGTTTAGACAATTAAAAAGACATGACCAAATTTCCCTGACCTCCCCTGGAAAATGAATTTGCAAGTGTAGAGAGTTCTGGTCAGTTAAGTCACCATTCTCTTCTGTCTTCAGTCTGACTCCTGATGTGTACATACAGGAGAGTACACTCTAACTTTGTGTGGGGAAGTCAGACTGTGAAGGAAGAGGTACTAGCTAAAAAGTGTGACGTCATTTATATGCCCAAGATACAAACAAGGCTTTTGATAGCTTCTGGTTATAGTTGTCCTGATTCACACACACGCACGCACGCACGCACACACACACACACACACACACACACACACACACACACACACACACACACACACACACACACACACACACACACACACACACAGAAAAGGTTTTACATTTCTGGGGTGTATTAATATTGGAAATGAAGATCATTCATAAACATTGCTGTATAAGGTTTCATTAATCCTCTGCCTGTACCTTTGTATTGGTGCCATCTTGACTGAACCAAATCAGACCAATGCTTTAAAAAGGCATGTCAGGTGGCGATGTTGTCAGGAGCAAGAAAAAACGTTAAACACTTTTGAACGTGAACAAACATTACAAGACTACATTTATTTTTAATTGAAACATTTTGCTGGGGTTGGTGTTCTGTATAATAGAATAACTATATCATATTCAGGTACACTAAGCAAAAATGTATACGCAACATGAAACAATTTCAAAGATTTTACTGGGTTACAGTTCATGTAAGGAAATAGTTTAATTTATAATTCCTTAGGACCTAACCTGTGGATTTCACATGAGAGAAATAAACTCTTTGTTCATATGGAAAATATGCATTATCTTTTATTTCAGCTCCAGACCCATACATAACCTTTACACATTGCATTATCTTTTATTTCAGCTCCAGACCCATACATAACCTTTACACATTGCATCTATACTTTTGTTCAGTCTATATAAACGTCTCTAAATCTAGCTATATATAATAATATAATAATGCATTCATTTTCACTTTTTCAGGTTGGTTTAGATACATTTTGAAATACCTAGCTATACATAAATAACATCAACAACGTGTCGTTTTATGTCAGCATACACATACAGTTCATAAACATGCGTAAGACAAAGCACAGTAAGTATTAAAAATAACAATATGAAACCATGGAAAATATATGACATTCCCAGTTCAGCACGTTCATTTATCTTGCCCTCTTCATAAGTGAAGTGTACATATCTCTTGTGTCCTCTGAATAAACTAAATGACAAGACATCACTTTGGATGCAGTAATAATTCACAGTAGGTTACATTCAGTGCTTCCGGGACCATGTTATACATGCCATAAACACAAGTCAAGTGTTCTCAAAGAAAAAACTAAGACATTTGAATTAGCCAAGCTGGCAGAGAAGTGTACTTTAACGTTCAGTAATTAGGGAGTTGTGCAGCCTCTGTGTTATCCCAGTTGTGTTACAGAGTAAGAGAGAACATGTAGATCAATTCAAAAAAAATTCTGTATACAGACTAAGTGGCCATAACACAGTCATGTCAACATTTGAATCGCACTGATACATCTATTCATGTTGAGCCACGCTACAACAAACATTTGTGCCCTTCACCTGCCTTATTGACAGCTGAAGAAATAAAAATAAAAAACATTTTCTGCAATTCTACACATTTTGCAATAGGGCGAGAGTAAGTGGTTGATGTTTAAACACACGCCTTTTGCAATTCTACCCATTTGGCAGAGAAATAATATTTCAATTTCATAATATATTTCAAGCGATTCCAGCCATAGTGCCTTGGGGTGGAGATGATTTTGTTTATATAGTAAATAGTAAGTCAAGAGCCTGACTGAGTTCCTAAAAAAGCTCTTCAGGCGACCTAACCTGATAAGCTGCTAATTCCCTGGGGCTAACAACCGCCTCTGTTTATCAGACCCTTAATGGGGTAACGCTAAACATCGCCGTTCAGGCTCCCCGTCCAGCTTCCCGCCACTCGCCTCATGACCTACTGTCCAAGGGGGTTCTGGAGGGAACCAGAATGCTCACGACTCCATCGCCGCCTCATCATCATCATCCCACCTGTTCCTTCGCCTCCTCCCCTTCCCCCTCCAGGGACCGACCAGCCTCTAAACACTTTAACACCCTGAGTGGTGCGTTCATCATGGGTCAGCCTTTGCCCTTCGGTTCACCCCCTGGGCCCTGGGTGATTCCCGTGGGTTTAGGTCAACGGCGCCGTCCTCACACCCGGACAGTGATGCCTGGGAACCGAATGTCTACCTGGCTGGTGACGCGGCGATGGCATCGTGGGGGCCGTGGACATGGCAACGTGGGGGGGGTGGACATGGCAACGGGGGGTGGTGAACATGGCAACGCTTAAAGGTGAATGCCGTGGCAATCTCTCTATTCTCCCCTCTGCAGTTTTAAACTTCAGAGTATTTATGACCGTTGGCTATAATTAGCAACGACCTAGCACTCACACGTTCCATTCAAAAGCACATGATCACGTGTCAAACAGGTCTCAGATTTATTGCCGTCTATGTTTAGAGTCTAGAGCGGTCAACGGGCCACCTGAGCACCGGGCAGAGGCTGCTCGCATTTCCTATTGTAACCTCAGGCTGAGGATGACTCAATGACTGCTCTGTCATTAGGCAAGGCCGCAGGCTGACCTTGTGAACTCTACAGTAATTAGCTGAGTAGCATTAATTAACTTCGGAATATAAATTTGAGAACTCTGAAGTCCCTAGAATGTTTTTTATGAGCTTGGTGCGTATTAGTCTGGGTTTTGTGCTTCGTCCAGCGTTCATTTGTCTGTCGATTTGTCGTTGTTTTTCTATTTTTGAGAGGTCGTTGTGTTCATGCATGTCGTGGTGCGGCTCGGAACGCCTTCCTGCCTCTAGTTGGGCTGTGACAGTCCCATTGCCATGGCGATGGAAGCCACGAGCAGCGTGGCGCTGGCTAAAACCACAGCACCTCCAGACCGGTACACCATGCGTCCGTTCAGGGGTTGCACCGGTCGGAAGGTAGCCACCATGGGCTTGCCGTCCTTGAACTGGAGGTTGGAGAACACCTCCAGCTGGAAGGTGGAACAAAGACACAGACACACAGATGTCACTAACTAAAGTAAGAGGTATAAAATAAATATAGCTTCTCAGAGTTCCCAAAATGTTTTGGCCCGAAACACCATTTCGATACTTTCATGAACCCACCATATAAAAAACTAACGGTTACGTAATCATTGGCCAGTGTTAACTTCTGTAATTTTTCGTAAAGTTAAAGTTTCTTATTGAGAAGTTTGGAAGACTATTGTTCATTGGTGATTTAGTTTCTTGGCTTCTCCAGTAGATATGTCCTGCACGGCTTGTAGGCGTTGCCGAGGGACACAGAAGACAAGTACATGGTCATGAGACCCAAACTGTTAATAGGCGCCTGTACCTGTTCTTTACTGAGAGGAATGGGATTCTCAAACACGGTCCAGATGACCGATTCAGTGCAGCCGGGTGTGGTGAGGGAGCCCCGGTATCGGTAGTAGTTGGTCAGGTTCTGCTGGGAGGGAATCAGCTGTTCCAGAGACACGGTGCCCAGAGAGGTGTTGGTACCTGTAACAACGCAGTGGTCAATTGGGAACACTGAGCACTGAAACCAATGGAGTTACATTATACCTGGTTTACACCAATGTCTTTACATGCAGAACAACTAGATGACAGGAAGTATACTAATCTTATCAAAGCATTGATGCTGGAAGCAGAATGATCACCAATGGAAATTCAGACTACAACATGAAACGTCATCTCCCATGAATGAGGCAATTCATACATTTTACTTAAAAACAACAAATAAGCATATCCTGGTAAATGCCAGATCTTTATGGCAATGCATCATTCACCCACATTTAGTTGACACCAGGCCATGGGGTGTCCGAGATTTGACTTGACTCTAACCCGATGGATTGGACCAGAACCAGAAAACATTTGTGGAAAGGAACATATCTGGAAATCTGTCATTGGCTTTGGTACTCTGATTAGAGGTGATTGCTGATGGTGTTTTCTACAAATCCCGTCATTTTTAAGTCACCTACTGTAGGTGACTGCAATGGAAAGGAACATGATGAATGGCAGTTTGACTCACATACTAACCGATGTACTGTTCATTGTTTGCATTTTTCTTAGCTTGCTTCATTAATCTTAAAGTTGATGGCACGCCGCCCCTAAATTTAAAGTGACCGCTACGCTACGCAAATCAGTCTGTGTTATACTGAAATGTTTCTCTGCGATTAAACCTTCGTTGAGCTTAGCACAGCAAGAGCTGCTACAAGTGTCTGCAAACACCACTGCAACAACAGGCAGGACGCGGCGTCGTGAAAACTGATGCTAGCAGGTGCTAACTGGGTGAATGCGACTAACTAGACACACGCAGATCCTCCCGACAGCAACAATCCTGCTTTTCTAATCTGACAGGCATGTAAGAGTGAAGTATGAGAAACTATGCCGCCACAACCACACTTCTACAACAATAACAACAAGCAACACAACAATAATAACACGAAAGGCAGGCAAGTCTGACATTTGGCACGTGACACATTTTAATAGTTATAGCTATCTGCCTGGACTAACCAGTGTCATTTGGTACCTGACGGATCTATGGTTCCTAAAGCCATAATCTGGGGGCTAAAGCCCACCTAAAATAGGCCTAGCGACGTCCTCTGGATGATACAACTGCTGGAGAACCCGTTAGTTTTGACTTATACTCACCGGTCATCCTGATGCTCTGGAGGGCATTTATAATGGGATCATATTTTCTGTTGACACGGTTGGATTCCTGGGAAGAAATAAAGTACATGAGAATCGCATACAGTGCATTCGGAAAGTATTGATACCCCTCATCAACATTTTAAACCAAATAAACCAAATGTATAATTTATGATTCATAAATCCAGAATATCCCATAATAATAAGAGAGATTTGCAGCAATTTATTGGAAATAAGTGGAGAAATATCTGGTAAGTATCCAGACCCTTTGCCATGACACTCTAAATTGAGCTCAGATGCACCTGGGTCCTTTGATCATTCTTGAGTCTCTTAAATCAATCTGTGCAAATTCAATTGATTTGGGATTATTTAGAAAGGCACATATTTTCTATAAATAAAATATGTGGAGAAAGTTTATTCTCAGAATTTAGAATTCTCTTTATATCAAAAAATGTGGAGAAAGTTAAGGGGTCTGAATACTTTTCAGAGCTACTTTACAAACAGTATATCAACATACTATAGGCTACATATTAAAGGTTTATCAGTTTACATCACTGTGACCTTTGGGGCAGCAAGACAACCTAATAACTAAACAATAACTAAAAAGTCGTTCTCTTGTTGAACAAGGCAACTTACCCTATTTGCTTTCAAGTCACAGCTGAAAATGACAATATAAAACCACTAATGGATTTTTATTATATTATTTCATGGTCTTATTAACACTCTAAGATCTTTATCCTTTAAATTATAAACGCAACACTTTTGTTTTTGCCCCCATTTATCATGAGCTGAACTCAATGATCTAAGACTTTCTCTATGTACACAATATTGTTCACAAATCTGTCTAAATCTGTGTTAGTGAGCACTTATCCTTTGCTGAGATAATCCATCCATCTCACAGGTGTGGCATATCCAGATGCTGATTAGACAGCATGATTATTGCACAGGTGTGCCTTAGGCTGGCCACAATAAAAGGCCACTCTAAAATGTGCAGTTCCATCACACAGCACAATGCCACAGATGTCGCAAGTTTTGAGGGAGCGTGCAATTGGCATGCTGACTGCAGGAATGTCCACCAGAGCTGTTGCCCGTGAATTTAATGTTAATTTCTCTACCATAAGCTGTCTCCAAACGTGTTTCAGAGAATTTGGCAGTACATCCAACCGGCCTCACAACCACAGACCACGTGTAACAACACCAGCCCAGGACCTCTACATCCAGCATCTTCACCTCCAAGATCGTCTGAGACCAGCCACCCGGACAGCTGCTGCAACAATCGGTTTGCATAACCAAAGAATTTCTGCACAAACTGTCAGAAACCGTCTCAGGGAAGCTCATCTGCATGCTCGTCGTCCTCATCGGGGTCTCGACCTGACTGCAGTTCGTCGTCATAACCGACTTGAGTGTGCAAATGCTCACATTCAATGGCGTCTGGCACTTTGGAGAGGTGTTCTCTTCATGGATGAATCCTGGTTTTCACTGTACAGGGAAGATGGCATACAGCGTGTATGGTGTCGTGTGGGTGAGCGGTTTGCTGATGTCAACGTTGTGGATCAAGTGGCTCATGGTGGCGGTGGGGTTATGGTATGGGCAGGTGTGTTTTATGGACAATGAATACAGGTGCATTTTATTGATAGCATTTTGAATGCACAGAGATAATGTGATGAGATCCTGAGGCCCATTGTTGTGCCATCACCTCATGTTGCAGCATGATAAAGCACGGCCCCATGTTGCAAGGATCTGTACACAATTCCTAGAAGCTGAAAACATCCCAGTTCTTGCATGGCCAGCATACTCACCGGACATGTCACCCATTGAGCATGTTTGGGATGCTCTGGATCGGCGTATACGACAGCGTGTTCCAGGTCCTGCCAATATCCAGCAACTTTGCAACGCCATTACAGAGGAGTGGACCAACATTCCACAGGTCACAATCAACAACCTGATCAACTCTATGTGAAGGAGATGTGTTGCACTGCTTGAGGCAAATGGTGGTCACACCAGATACTGACTGGTTTTCAGGCCCCCCCGGACCCCCCCAATACAGTGAAACTGCACATTTTAGAGTGGCCTTTTATTGTTGCCAGCCTAAGGCACACCTGTGCAATAATCATGCTGTCTAATCAGCACCTTGATATGCCACACCTGTGAGGTGGATGGATTATCTCGGCAAAGGAGAAGTGCTCACTAACACAGATTTAGACAGATTTGTGAACAATGTTTGAGAGAAATAGGCCTTTTGTGTACATAAAGAAAGTCTTAGATCTTTCAGTTCAGCTCATGATAAATGGGGGCAAAAACGAAAGTGTTGCATTTATAATTTTGTTCAGTGAAGTATGGTAAAAATTATTAATAAAATTATGAGATATTAACCTCATAGAAAAATCCCAGGACTGCAACTCCAGATGGGTCTTTCAACGCATCTTCCAAGTTTGAGTGTTTTTCTTTCATGTGAACAATATGCAGCTGTTGAAAATAAAATCAATAAAAAGATGTTACCAAAACAACCATTAGTCTTAGTAGTATTAAAACCAAATCTAGGCTGAATTTAAGCTCAGTCTTAATTACACCATAATCCTCTCTCTGACTTGGATGAGAACACATCCATAAAAAAATGCACCTGGGTCCTTTGATCATTCTTGAGTCTCTTAAATCAATCTGTGCAAATTCAATTGATTTGGGATTATTTAGAAAGGCACATATTTTCTATAAATAAAATATGTGGAGAAAGTTTATTCTCAGAATTTAGAATTCTCTTTATATCAAAAAATGTGGAGAAAGTTAAGGGGTCTGAATACTTTTCAGAGCTACTTTACAAACAGTATATCAACATACTATAGGCTACATATTAAAGGTTTATCAGTTTACATCACTGTGACCTTTGGGGCAGCAAGACAACCTAATAACTAAACAATAACTAAAAAGTCGTTCTCTTGTTGAACTATGTGAAGGAGATGTGTTGCACTGCTTGAGGCAAATGGTGGTCACACCAGATACTGACTGGTTTTCAGGCCCCCCCGGACCCCCCCAATACAGTGAAACTGCACATTTTAGAGTGGCCTTTTATTGTTGCCAGCCTAAGGCACACCTGTGCAATAATCATGCTGTCTAATCAGCACATCCATAAAAGTCAGACTAGCGGCTTCCTCTATGGCTTTACCTCCATGGGGTACTGCTCTCCGTCAATGGTGTGTTCTGACCCTGGTCCTCCTTTATTGCCCCAGTGTAGATGGAACTGCACCGCCTTATAGGGCATCTCCAGGTCTCCACCAATCACAAAGGCGTCGTGGGGCAGGGTCACCTGGACTGATACGGTGAAATAAAAACTAATCTCACAACACAGTACCATAGCGTGTTGTAGAAGTCACTAGAACTCCATACGCTCCTGGAGGGAGATTCATTTACAGTCAATCAAGCCTCACTGAGTGAAGACACAGCAGTCATGTGAAAAGACAATCCAGTGAAATTTACCAGAGTGCCCGTTGTTTTTTATCAGGCCTCCAAAGGAATTCTGATAGTTTTTGAACTGGAAGGCCGTGAGACGCTCATCCGGTAGAGTCTTCCGGTGGACGATGTTGATGGGGGATTGGGCTCTTCCAGCACAGTCTTTATTGGCATGCTCCCACTTCTCTGGACCTGTACAATGGTGGGGAGAGAAGAGACATTACAAGCTTCATTAAGCCACAGACAAGGACTGTTTGAAGTGTGTTGCTTCATTCATCTGAGTAAAAACAGTTTTGAGTGGTGGGCAAGTGTTTAATTGGGAAATCATTTATCAATCAGTCTGGATGGGTGTGTGTTGAAGTGAATTGTGGAATGGTAGCTGTAAACTTGCTCCTTGATTAACTGTTGATGGTGGTGGGATGCCGCTTTTATGGTGTCTTCATGAAAGGATCCAAGTCAGTGTGTTTTGTGGACACGTTTCAGTGTGTTGTGTGGACACATTTCAGTGTGTTGTGTGGACACGTTTCAATGTGTTGTGTGGACACGTTCCAGTGTGTTGTGTGGACACATTTCAGTGTGTTGTGTGGACACGTTTCAGTGTGTTGTGTGGACACGAATCAGTGTGTTGTGTGGACACATTTCAGTGTGTTGTGTGGACATGTTTCAGTGTGTTGTGTGGACATGTTTCAGTGTGTTGTGTGGACACATTTCAGTGTGTTGTGTGGATACGAATCAGTGTGTTGTGTGGACATGTTTCAATATGTTGTGTGGACATGTTTCAGTGTGTTGTGTGGACAAGTTTCAGTGTGTTATATGGAAACATTTCAGTGTGTTGTGTGGACCCATTTCAGTGTGTTATGTGGACACATTTCAGTGTGATGTTTGGACACATTTCAGTGTGTGGTGTGGACATGTTTAAGTGTGTTGTGTGGACAAATTATTTCTTGTTCACCTCTTTGCACCAAACTCACCATTACATGGGCTGGAACAGGTGTGCTGGGACTCGTAGCACCAATCTGAAAGAGCATGAGAGCTTCATCATAATTACTCGGCTCCTAACAGTCAGCTCAGTCCAAAACAAAAATAAACATCCAATAACACAACATGTTGTTGTATGGCTAAAATACACATTTAAGTCAGGATCATAAACCAAGACATCAAATCCTACAGTACCTTCTGAAAGTTTTCAGACACCTTTACTTTTTCCATATACTGTTGTGTTATAGACAATTTATTATTGATGACATTTTTTGCCCTCAGTCTATACACAATACCCCATAATTGGAAACAAGGAATGTTTTTAGAAATGTGTTTAAATGTATTTTTTACAAATCAAAAATGGACATTTCGTAATTCAAAATCATTCACACTGTTTATTTATTAATTTGTAGAAATGCCTTCGGCGGCAATAATAGCTTTAAGTCTTCTTGGGTATGACTCTACCAGCTTTGTACACCTGCATTTGGGCAGTGTCTCCCATTCTTCTTTGCAGATCCTCTTAAACTCTTTCAGTTTAGATGGGAAGCATTGGTGAATTGTGATCTTCTTGTCTCCCCACAGATTTTCAAAAAGTCCAGAATGTCACTGAGCCACTCAAAAGAAATACACAGACTTGTCCCAAAGCCACTCAAGCTTGTTTTGGCTGTGTGCTTCTGGTCGTTGTCTTTCTGAAAAATTAATCTTCACCCCAGTCTGAGGTCCATTGCTCTGTTGATCAGGTTTTTTTTAATGATCTCTGTATTTTGCTCTGTTCCTCTTTCCCTCAATCCTGACCAGTCACCCAATCCCTGCCGCTGAGAAGCATCCACATAGCATGATGCTCACACCACAGAGCTTCACTGTAGGGATTGTTTTAGTCATGTGATGAGGGGGAGCTTATTTTTCACCAAAGATTGACAGTGTAATGAAATGAAAAACCCATGGAGAGTATTTCAGGATGGAGAGTAGAGGTGGCAAGGCAGGGCAAGGAAGGGTGGTGCCGAGCAAAGCTGGGGTTAGAGGTCATCATTCTAAAATAATGTACAATGAACAAAATTATAAACACAACACTTTTGTTGTTGCCCCCATTTATCATGAGCTCTAAGACTTTCTCTATGTACACAAAAGGCCTATTTCTCTCAAATATTGTTCACAAATCTGTCTAAATCTGTGTTAGTGAGCACTTCTCCTTTGCAGAGATAATCCATCCACCTCACAGGTTTGGCATATCAAGATGCTGATTAGACAGCACGATTATTGCACAGGTGTGCCTTAGGCTGGCCACAATAAAAGGCCACTCATATTTGAGAGAAATAGGCCTTTTGTGTACATAGAGAAAGTCTTAGATCTTTGGGTTCAGCTCATGATGAATTGGGGGAAAACAAAAATGTTGCGTTTATAATTTTTTTCAGTGTATGTTCAATACATTCTTATTCCATGGCCCCATAAAGACCTACAAAAAACATACATGTCTTCCTGGCAGTGACCTCATACTCTGAGTCAACAATGTTCAGACACTCATCATATTGTTTAACCCTCGCGATCAACGACAACAATCCGCTCTGAAGTCTATTTTGAGGACAGAGAGAGAGCTGGGCTGTAACACAAACAGTCGTCTCTAGATATGCTGGATAGTTGCCATTAACTGCATCCGTAAGATTGCCATCGTATTTATCAAATCTGCCCTGATTATCAATAGTTTGTTGATTTTTATCTTTCCGCCAACAATGAATTGTTCAAGTTTTGCTCAAAGTCAACTGTTATTGCCGGCCATACAAATTGCCCTGATAATACACAGGAATTGTCTTTTGTATTGTTAAAAGACCTGGAGGCACACTAACAACTCAATGGTTCAGCTTTATCACTCCGAGCTGCCAGAATATTCACAGAAAACACAACCTTTAATCTTCAGAGGTCACACATTTTTGCATGTTTGTTTTGAAAGTTTATTAATATTTCACAATGAACCTGTATGTTCCCACCTTGCTCTTGCATGGAGACATATCTACTGCCGTCTTGCAAATGAAAAAATCGTGATAAACACACGTACAAGTGTATTATGGGGAGGATACCCCACTCTGTGAAAGCTGTATTTTATAAGACCTTGAGGGGTCTTCTCTTTTTTACTGAGCTGAAGGAAATGACTGGTTTTATTCTTTAAGTCATTGATGGGCAAGTTTGTTTTTCTCTATACTGGCATGATTTTGGGCATTTCAGAACTAAACCCAAATAAACCCTGCAGATGGTGTAAATCTGGAAGGTCACAGTGTACCCATATGGTGCTCTTAATAATATATTGCTCTGAATAAATGAATACAATTAAAGCTGATCAAAGAAGCAAGCATGGAGGATTGGAAAATGTGTCCCCTTTGCATTGGCCAAGCTGCGCCTCGCCAGATAGCCTATCCATCAGAGCATCTGGCTTAATCTAAAGGTTGTTAGATCAAATCCCAGAACGGCAACCACCCTGGATGTCCATTGGGACAGCCCCCTGAACCTCTCCAATCCGCAGGGGCTGGGTTAAAAGCGCAGACAAATGTTGGTTAGATTGTGTGTGTAATGGCCAAATACCTATTGCCATAACCTGGCTAACTTATGCAATAACACACCAGAGTGTGGTATATGGCAAATATACAACAGCTATGGACTGTTTCTTTTGCTGGACACAAACAGTGTCCAATGCTTTTGTTAAATGTAATTGTAAACTATGCATTCATGGAATAGTATATATATTAAAATTCCTTTATTCCTTTATAGATATATATATTCTAAATGGTACAATATATATATATATATATCTATGAGGGAATTTTAATTTTATAAATCCGTCGTAAATTATTCACGTCAAATATACAAATTACATTAAACTATTAAAACCGCAATTTTCTTTTCATTGATGTTAGGCGATTGGAACCAATTTGTTTATAGGAATAACTCGACGCTTCTTAGATATTCACACCAGCTCAAAGCAACATGGAACAATGGGCTTCCATTATGTTAATCTGATAGTGCTTAGAGAGGGGTTTCGAGCGGCCAATACGTGGGGAACTGTCAAAAAGAAACGGAAGGCAATTAAATGAAAATAAGCACGTCCGTCAGAAGTCGATTACCACGAAAACCACGTGACTGAGATTGGCGATCTAATTGTGCTCTTTATGCGTACCCTGCAAAACAACCCGATAATCCCATTAATTAAGATACATGACTTCACAGCACTCTTGCCTCTTCGTCTGCAGACCTACATAGTACATAGGACACGTGGGGCCATACTCTAGATTTCCTAAATTTTACATGGTGGTCTGGATCCCCCCCAATATAATTTATTATTAAATGTCAAAAGAAGTTTCCTTCCCACAAGGCACTAACGCAGAGCAACTATCGGCGTTACTGCCTTTACGCACGGCATAAGCTTCCCCTAAAACGTACTATGATTTTGACGCACCTCCAATATATTAACATCAGTCATTATACAGTCAGGCACAGGTTAGCTGATTCAGCCGCGATACAATATCTAGATTTTTTTTAAGACAATTTATGAAAGGACATATTGTGCGTAAAATCAGTATATGCGACAGCTGCTCGGTACAACTCCATGCATAAGTTGCCAGAGCTGGCTATTGGAGGATCCTGAGCTTAGTGGAGAACCCGTCACAAAACAGCGTGATCTCTCAATATCCGCAGAGCAGGCAGGTTCAATTTGGGAACGCTATAATTTGAGCACTATAAACACGACTACAGAATCAAACTCCTAGACCTCAATTTTATCTTGGATTAAGGTTCGCTTTTTTGAAAGATTTGGACATGAAAGATTTGAAAGATTTCGAGCGTGATAGCAGCCCTGCACTTGTCTATTTTATTGGCTCGCTCTGATTCCGTGTGAGGCACTGGTGCACGTGGAAGAATCCTATTTGGAAAACTGTCGCTTCTTTGTTAGCTTTCTTTTATTCGTTGCCCGGCATACTCCACCGGACACCATTTTGACACCTAAATGCCGACAACACTGCCACATTGATCTGTTGATAGAGACTCTTTCAGTGTGTCATTGAGCTGACTGTGCCAGACTACGTGTTTTCCTCGTGAGAGAGAAGGAGAATAGCGGGCGCTCCGGGGGATGTGATATATATGTGACGGACACCGCAAGTGCTGGAAAGCGGTAGCCTAATTACGGAGTAGTGCGCGGGACAGTATCCTTGATGTTCAAAGCTAAATGTATTCAGTTGTGGTGAATACGTTTGTTTTCTCTCAACTTCATATCACGTTCACTAGCGAAATGTTTTCACATTCATAGATGCTCAAATACGTTGGCTGATAGTTCGCTACCGATTCGTTTTAAATAGCCTACTGTAATATATAGATATAGCCTAGCCCTAGGCAATACAAACACCTAATATGTGGGCTGTTGTGATACAGAGATCAAACTGCACTTGCTTTTCATTGGTTATAGGTCAACGTGAATGCAGGCTAATGTATGTAATAAATAACCTTTTTGAAAACGATACAATTCAAATGCACAGGTATGTTGATGATTAATAAAGATATCTACATCTTCAATATCGTACAACATACATCGAATGTGTTTCAGGTGGGCTATCTGGTCGACTTTGGTGTAGCCGAGTAGACTACTTAAAAAATAATAATGAGCCCTAAATTATGTCATGATTTCCCCAATGGAAGTTCCGATTCATAACCTGTTGCAAATTTATAATTTAAGCACATACATAACATAAAAACCTTTCTTAATGTCTACTGAGAAGATGTCGCGTGCCTTGTCACAATAATTTTATTGTTCAAAGTGACGCTGTTATTCGGTGCATTTGATAATTAAATCATTTTGACTTTAACATACATAATCGAAATGTAAAGATTGCCTATGCCTACGCTTAGTGGTATTAAAAAAATGCTTTTGCTATAGTGAGTCTGTATAACGATCAGATCCCGATCAGTTTCATTGGAATGTGCATTTTTTACTTTTTCTGGAATTATTGAATTAGTGTAATTACTGTTAAATGGGATTCTAATGGAAGCCTTTCAATCAAATTATATTTTCCTGAGGAGTGCGGGGCTGTTATATGCTGTTCTCAAGAGGAAAATAATATAGGCATTCTGCGCAATAGTCCTACCATGCAATAATACAGCGTTGACTAATTAGAGTACGTGTAGTACAGTAGTACAGTAGAGCTATACAGTATACTATGATTTTATATTAAGATATTTGTGGAGAATACGTATAGTATTTAATCTTAGCGTTATTAACCGAAGACGACTTAATAAAGCAACGGAGTGCTGCTTTATGCGACACCTCTGGTACAATGAACAGGTGAAACGTTTATAAAGAGGCCACTTATCGGCCCTAGAGGATCAGAGGATAAGTGATCCCATCACTAAGTGGATGTTATCTGTAATATCCCTGACAATTTGTAAGTTTCACCTGAAAGCTTTGAATGTTCAGACATTAGAACGTTTATGGGTTGACGGAGGGCTAAATGTGATCAATTAGGCTTTTTTGTTTGATAAAAAAAAAAACGTAAACTTATTATAGACGTAGTTCTTTGTTTGTACCATAAAATCAGTAAAATCGACTCACCTGACCCGGTGCAGATTTTCATAAAGGATGCCAGAAAAATGCATTGTATTAGATGCTGCTGCATTTTGAGGAGCTTCTCTGCTAGGAGCGTCTCTTCCCGTTCGCGGGGCTCACAATGCCTTCTTTTTTCAATGTGATCGCATTCTTTTTCCTAAAGGGTACCTATCATCCTACTCTACAGGAAAGGAACAGCCCTGGCCCCTCCCAACGGGCATCACTTCTAATAAACATCCAACCCGATTATAGCGATTGCTCGCGGATTTAAATAGTGAACTTGATTCCATGACAACATTTTCAATAATTAATATGCCGACAGGCTATTGTGACAATTCATCACCTTTGTATGTGTGTGTGTGCGTGTGCGTGTGTGTGCGCGTGCATAAGGGGTGAGGGGTGGTGCAGGTTTGGTGGTATCTGATAAAAACTGATAACCTTTACTTTTAAAGTATGTCAAATCATATCAGTTTGTCTCTGACTTCCCAGTGACGTCTCCGACCGGGAAGCTGGTTGCTGTTCTTTGGTGGGACTTTAACTGCCTAACAGTCCTGGGGTAACATTAGTCTCCAAAATCTGTCCCCTTGGCAACAGTGACTAGGATCTGGTTTCAATGACAACCCCTTTTGGCACTGGAGATCTCAATTGCACCCATCACAGTTTATTTTTTATTAATCCGTTAACCAACTTGGCTGGAATCTTGGCATCAACAACTCTGACTAAAACCACTTCATGTAGATTCAGCCTGCAGACATTTGTTTAGAATTGCAGTGTCCTGGCATGTGGATGTCCTGTTTGTTGGTGATTTGTTTGGGAAAGTTGGCTGTCGAAAGAATACCATAGTCAGATCATTTTTTTATCATTATCTAAGTCACCCAAACCGTCTGTCATTTATACCCTGGACTGTTGTCTGACATGGGAGCCCTGAATAATGCAGGAGGTTGATGGAAGACAGAAAGGTGATAAACATTCAACAAGTCATGAGTCCCTGTGTGTGTGTATGTGTGTGTGCGTGTGTGTGTGTGTGTGTGTGAGAGAGAGATAGAGAGCATGCAAGTGTGTGTATTTACGTGTATGTTTGTGGTTCAGAGCTATTTTCTCTTTGGAATGAAGGAGGGTGGGAGTGACAGGTCAAATGTTTCCCCCTAGATTGCCCCCTTTTTTGACCTGATCAGGGTCGTGGGGGGTGCACCAAGCCTGGGAGCATGGTTGTTCATTTTCATAAGACCCAAAGCTATACAAAACCTTTTAAAGATGAAGCTGTCCTCCTAGGACCTATACTACCTTTCAAAAGTTTAGGGTCACTTGGAAATGTCTTTGTTTTCCATGAGAACGTACATTAAATTAGTTTGAATAGGAACTATAGCAAAATGAATAGCAAATAAAGTAATGAACTTTAGAAATAATGATTTTCAATTGAAATGTGTTCTTCAAACACTGCTTGCATCAAATACCCTCCATTTGCAGTTATTACAACCTTGCAGACCTTTGGCATTCTAGTTGTCAATTTGTTGAGGTAATCTGTAGAGATTTCACCCCATGCTTCCTGAAGCACCTCCCACAAGTTGGATTGGCTTGATGGGCACTTCTTACATACCATACGGTCAAGCTGCTGCCACAACAACTCAATAGAGTTGAGATCCGATAACTGTTCTGGCCACTCCATTATAGACAGAATACCAGCTGACTGCTTCTTCCCTAAATAGTTCTTGCATAATTTGGAGCTGTGCTTTGGGCCATTGTCCTGTTGTAGGAGGAAATTGGTTCCAATCAAGCATCATCCCCAGGGTATGGCATGGCGTTGCAGAATTGAGTGATAGCCTTCCTTCAAGATCCCTTTCACCCTGTACAAATCTCTCACTTCACCACCACCAAAGCACCCCCAGACCATCACATTGCCTCCACCATTGACTCCAGCATCTTTTCATTTGGTCTGCATCATTGTTGAGACGCATTGTTGTTCTTTGTGATCCGAACACCTCAAACTTAGATTCTGTCCGTAACATGTTGTACGAAAAGTCAGTTTCTTTAACAAGAACAACCCTAGACTGACTAGTTTCAGAAGAAAGTTATTTTAGTTTCTGGCCCTTTTGAGCCTGTAGTCGAATCCACATTTGCTGATGCTCCAGATACTCAACTAGTCTAAACAAGACCAGTTTTATTGGTTCTTAAATCAGCACCACAGTTTTCAGTTTTGCAAACAAAATCACGAAAGTGTTTTGTAATGATCAATTAGCCTTTTAAAATGATAAACTTGGATTAGCAAACACAATGTGCTATTGGAACACAGGAGTGATGGTTGCTGATAATGGGCCTCTGTATGACTATGTAGATATTCCATAATTCTTTTTTGTTTCCATCTACAATCATCATTTACAACATTAATAATCTCTACACTGTGTTTCTGATAAATTGGACATTATTTTAATGGCCAAAAAGTGCTTTTCTTTTGAAAACGAGGACATTTCTAAAGTGACCCCAAACTTTTGAGCGGCACTGTAAATAAATTCATCAATAAAATATTATAGCATCAACATTAAAAATAAATTAATCAGAACACAATTAAGTGAATGAGGATCTCCTTAACTCTACCCGTTCTGCTTGCAATGCAGCTTTGCGACAGGGGCATGTACGGTTTCCATTCATGAATTAGTACGATTCTAATACTGACTGAGACACAGCTGTTTTAAATGACTCTGTGTAACTGAAGGACCAACTGGGGGTGAGGGACTGTCACCGAAATATGATTTTTGGACCAGCTATCCCTTTACACCTACAGTAACACTAACTTCTAATTACCAACCTTGATGCACATGTCCTTTTAGGCTCTCCCCTTCACAGGGCCCTTTTAGGCCCCCCTTCCATGAGAGCCCTTTAAGGCCCTCCACTCCATAGGGCCCATTTAGCCCCTCTCCTTCATAGGGCCCTTTGTGGTGGTTCCGTCCAACACGTATTCCTTTTGTGGCGTAAATACAGGGCTTTTTTCCATTTTGGCACGCATCTCTCAAAAGGTCTTTGTTCTACATCTTACCTGAAAATAAATATTTACCTTATGGGGACTGGAGAGATTTTTGTCCCCACTAGAACAGAAAAATCTGCACACACACACACTCACACACACACACACACACACACACACACACACACAAGCAAACACAAGGGCGCACACACACACACACAATTCAGGTGGATGAATGAAATCAGATTTCTTCCATTTCATTCAGATTGAGCTGCAAGTGAGGAAAGTAAGTAGTAGACTGTCTAGGGAGTCATGGTCCAGACTGAACTGCTTCTTAAAAAAAAGCTGGTAAACCCGGAGTGAAAATAATACAGTTGAGGGAGTGTTTAAACCAACTGTTGCTGTAATTCAGCATAAAGCCAGAAGATGGGAGCAAATTCAGGAATGCACCTTTAATTTATGTAGAGCATTCTAGCCTGCTGTTTGTACTTTTCGTAGCAAAACACACTGACATTTATTACTTTTGTCTGACATTCTGATTTGCAGTGTTCTGAATGGGAGTCACTAAGGTTGTTATTACTTTGTCCTGTGTAACTTGGGTAGTTCAGCTGGAGAAGTTCACCATTAACGCCAGGCCCTGTGAGAAAATGGATCCAGTCAACTAGAAGTCGCTCCTGAAATCATGTAACCATGGAATAACAGATGATATCATAGACCTACATTGACCCAAACTCTTATTCATGACCTGGACCTAGAATATCAGATTGGTTTTATACATACACCAGGACGTCCCGTAGAAATGACATGCAACAATCAATTCACCTTAATAAGGAGGACAGTTCCTCCTTTCTGTCATCCTCCCCACCCTGGAGGTGCACCACCCAGCCCGGCTGCCACCTCCTCCTGGCCGAAGAGAGGAAGTGGCTGTTTAATGGAGTCTGGGAGGAAGTGAGGTCATCTGGTACCCATATGTTGTAAGGTGAAGAGATAAAGACTGAGGGTTCAATCTAACCAGGCATAGCAACATTTACTCAGCGCCTCAAACGATACGAAGCGCATGGCCACCTGCGTTTCTGATTCTGAAAAGTTAAACAAGATTTTTTTTGTGCAATTTTAGGCATTCAGCTCACACTCGTATATAGAGCAATTGCTTGCTCAAGGGCAGAACAACAGATTCTTCAGTGTGTAGGCTCTGGGATTAAATCTTGTCAATGCATTGATTATTTGTCTGGTGCTGTAGGTGCTCGGTTGTTTCCCGGAGAGCCTGCATGTCTGTAGTTAGGATCGCTGCAGGTCTTATTAAGTTGACAATTAGAAATGTCAGGTTTGATAGAATCAAGATCCTCTGTGGGTGTAATATTTAACAGATGAGAGAAGTCATAACAGAGGAGTGAGCTGTATTTTGGGAATAAATGTCAACCTCCCTCAAAGGCATTGTCAGAAAAGTACTTTATGACAAAGCATTTTCTGACAAAGCCCAGTTTGTTTGGAGGGAACTTAAATTTCATGTTTTAGTTATGTGGCAGACACAACCTTACAGTTGGTGCATTTGTCTTAAGATAACAGGGACAACCATACAACTCATAGTAATTCTGTAGTTACTCATTAAGTAAAGTACATTTATGTGTAAATCATTTGTATTAGAAGGGGAAAACGGGTTTATTTTCATACACCTGTCAGCTAAATGACTGAAATGTAATACAGGACCAAGATAAAGCAGGCTTTCTGAGTGGACTGGATTAACATCCACACACTGCCACCCTGTGGACAATCTGGAAATCAAAGGAAGTTATTTCTCTTGAGAATGGGAAATCTTCAGTACACCATGTCAGACTGAAGTAATGAGTTGACCACACACTGACAATATATTTTAGGAGATACTGGCTGAGAAGGTTTTAGCCTATCACATTCAATTCCCTCAATCGGGTCACCCTGCCTACTCGGTCAGAGGGGAGGTATTTCAGCACCTTGGCCAGTGTCCGAGGATGAAACAATATCTGGGCTCAGATCCTGGCCAATATTTCATTTACATTTGACAGTCTAGTTACTACAGTCATCAACTGTAATGTGCGATATGAGTATTAAAGTGTAATTATCCTGAAGAAATACAATATGTAAACATTTCTTAATGACAATGAACAATCATCTTGTCCTTGATGCAGTTACATTCTGATGGATGGCTGTGAAGGAGAGGTCCACTTCTCTCCGCCTGTTCTACATCCTGGATTGGCGTGTGGGTGATTGGTGTACAGCCAGGCTCTTGTCTCGTGATTGGTGTTCAGCTAACCTCCTGTCTGTACCTGACCAGGATTAGTGTGAAATAGCCAGTTTGGTGTTGGTTGGCAATGTTTACATATCCAGACAGAAAGAAAACATTCTGGTACATTTCTACTAATTTCACCTCATCCTTTTAAGAGATGATATCATCGTTCAAAGGACCAGCTAGGGAAAGTTCAGAATTAGGCTGTGTTAATGTTGCTTTTAGGCATTATTAAAGGCCCTGGGGAAAGGCCCGGCCACCAGGCGCTCGCATACCAACCCCAACATAAAGTATGCTTTCAAATCTTTCTCTGAAGATAAAAACAGACCAGGTATCACAATGACAATGTTTTTTTTGTCTTACAACATGAAATCAAAATGGATACAATTATCACTGTTTGACACTTATTTGCATGAAAAGTTAATTTCCAAGTGAAATATAATATCGGCAAATAGTTCTCAATTAATTATTTACAAATATAAAACAGAAAATAATTTATTGCATTAATATTCATCCCCAACACCACAAACCATCCCCACTGGGAATCATGGTGGTGGCAGCATCAGGCCATGGGGATGTTACATTTTTGTTTACATTGAAATTATGGATTTCTTTTGTGTTGATCAGTGACAACCTCAGTAAACCATTGTTTATATATTGTGCTGTTACAATAAATATGTGGAAATGTCCAAGGGGGTGAATGCTTTTGAGAGCCCCACTAGATGTTTATTTTAACCCATAAGATATATTTTTTTCAGCGCGTGTCATTTCTTTCTGCGATCATCCGCTAAGTGACAGGTTTTACCCACCATTATGTTGCTTATCTTGTTTCCACTTTCTCAACACCCTGTGAAACCAAAGGTCCCAGATGTTACTAGGAATAACCATGACGACAACACAGGCCCAATATCTTCCAAAATCAACACTTAATTTATTTATTCACAAATCTCAGAACCTTCGTCTGATAGAAATGTCTTTGTTCTGATTGTTAAATCATTCATGTGTGGTCAGGCAGTGATCCATCTATTCTATCACCATCAGGACAACTGTTGTTTTTGATGGAGCGACCATGTGACCAGATTAAACCTTTTACTATTCAAGGGGAGCATGGGATAGATGCTTAAGTTTACTTCGTCCATGTGCCATTTGTCTGTATTTTTTTTTTTTTTTTGAGATGTCGTTGTGTTCAAGTAGAGTAGGCGGAGAGAAGTGGACCTCTCCTTCAGCCGTGGTGCGGCTCGGAACGCCTTCCTGCCTCTAGTTGGGCTGTGACAGTCCCATCGCCATGGCGATGGAAGCCACGAGCAGCGTGGTGCTGGCTAAAACCACAGCACCTCCAGACCGGTACACCTTGCGTCCGTTCAGGGGTTGCACCGGCCGGAAGGTAGCCACCATGGGCTTGCCGTCCTTGAACTGGAGGTTGGAGAACACCTCCAGCTGGAAGGTGGAACAAAGACACAGACACACAGATGTCACTAACTAAAGTAAGAGGTATAAAATAAATATAGCTTCTCAGAGTTCCCAAAATGTTTTGGCCCGAAACACCATTTCGATACTTTCATGAACCCACCATATAAAAAACTAACGGTTACGTAATCATTGGCCAGTGTTAACTTCTGTAATTTTTCGTAAAGTTAAAGTTTCTTATTGAGAAGTTTGGAAGACTATTGTTCATTGGTGATTTAGTTTCTTGGCTTCTCCAGTAGATATGTCCTGCACGGCTTGTAGGCGTTGCCGAGGGACACAGAAGACAAGTACATGGTCATGAGACCCAAACTGTTAATAGGCGCCTGTACCTGTTCTTTACTGAGAGGAATGGGGTTCTCAAACACGGTCCAGATGACCGATTCAGTGCAGCCGGGTGTGGTGAGGGAGCCCCGGTATCGGTAGAACTTGGTCAGGTTCTGCTGGGAGGGAATCAGCTGTTCCAGAGACACGGCGCCCAGAGAGGTGTTGGTACCTGTAACAACGCAGTGGTCAATTGGGAACACTGAGCACTGAAACCAATGGAGTTACATTATACCTGGTTTACACCAATGTCTTTACATGCAGAACAACTAGATGTAGCCCTGAAACTGAGACATCACAGGAAGTATACTAATCTTATCAAAGCATTGATGCTGGAATCTGACAGACAAATTGAAGAAACCGAAAGTGGTGAAACACATGCGGATGAATTGCATCTACAAATGTAGGATACATAAATTGTTACAAACATGGCATCATTGAGGCCGACTGAAAAAATTGAGGACATTATAGAAAATACTGAATCACTACAGTCTTCCTGCCTGCTTACTGCATCTCAATTAACTAATGCCGCAATTATGGACAGCCTGTACAACACAGTGACAGATACAGTTGGTGTTATCTACATCAAAGTTACATTTTTAGCTGATAACAATTAAATGTTTTAGAAAATACAAATATATGAACTCAGAGAATAGGAAGAGAATATGAGCAGAATACCACAGGTGCAATTTCTAAATGGGGTTGTGCACTGGCAGTTTTCCTTTTAAGTACATCCTACAAAAGGAAGTTGCTATCGTTACAAATCAAAGCCAGAAAGAAAAGAGAAACAAATGATAGAAATTGCAAGCATGGGGTCACAAAGGCAACACTGGAGAGGGGGGTGACTGGGGGTTGGGGAGGGTGTCGCTATCCTTAGCAGGATGGATTTGAATTATATAAACTCTGCTAGAGGAAACATTAGTCCTGAATAATACTCACCGGGTTTCACAATGCTCTGGAGGGCCTTAACAATGGGATCATATTTCCTGTTGTCTCTTGGGGATTCCTGAAAATGGAATGGAATGAGAAAGAAAACCTCTACCACTTTGACCACTGCTCCTCAACTTTTGACTACACAGAACTCTGTCCAACGTTTGATTAGACATTATCACCATTCTGTCAAGCTTTCTCAATTGCTTGCAATTGGTCGGGTGCTTGTTGTGCCTTAAGAAGGCCAAGAACATTGTGGAACTTGTTATGCCTATGTAAAAAATACTTTTGTAATACCACTGCGTTTTTGGAAAATATACTTATTTAAATCTACTTGAATATTGTTTTTAGGGGATACTTTTTGCAATTGTGACAGAACCTTTATACAGATTTCTACCCCTGAAACCCTAATCCTAAATGAAAATGTCCAAATTGGGCCCAATTAGCCATTTTCCCTCCCTGGTGTCATGTGACTCGTTAGTGTTACAAGGTCTCAGGTGTGAATGGGGAGCAGGTGTGTTAAATTTGGTGTCATCGCTCTCACGCTCCCTCATACTGGTCACTGGAAGTTCAACATGGCACCTCATGGAAAAAAGATTTGTTACTCTACATAAAGATGGCCTAGGCTATAAGAAGATTGCCAAGACCCTGAAACTGAGCTGCAGCACGGTGGCCAAGACCATACAGCGGTTTAACAGGACAGGTTCCACTCAGAACAGGCCTCGCCATGGTCGTCCAAAGAATTTGGAGTGGAAGAGGACTCCAGTGGCAACCTGTGAAGCTCTGGTGAACTCCATGCCCAAGAGGGTTAAGGCAGTGCTGGAAAATGATGGTGGCAACACAAAATATTGAAACTTTGGGCCCAATTTGGACATTTTCACTTAGGGGTGTACTCACTTTTGTTGCCAGTGGTTTAGGCATTAATGGCTTTTTTTACACTGTTATACAAGCTGTACACTCCCTACTTCACATTGTAGTAAAGTGTCATTTCTTAAGTCACATGAACAGATAAAATCAAATATTTACAAAAATGTGAGGTGTGTACTCACTTTTGTGATATACTGTATATATATAAAATTAGTTGATCCCCTGCTGATTTTGTATGTTTGCCCACTGACAAAGAAATGATCAGTCTATAATTTTAATGGTAGGTTAATTTAAAATATGTCAAATATGTTTTAAATTGATTAGCATTTTAATGAGTGAAATAAGTATTTGATCCCCTCTCAATCAGAAAGATTTCTGGCTCCCAGGTGTCTTTTATACAGGTAACGAGCTGAGATTAGGAGCACACTCTTAAAGGGAGTTTATTACCTGTATAAAAGACACCTGTCCACAGAAGCAATCAATCAATCAGACTCCAAACTCTCCACCATGGCCAAGACCAAAGAGCTGTCCAAGGATGTCAGGGACACAATTGTAGAGGCTACACAAGGCTGGAATGGGCTACAAGACCATCCCCAAGCATATTGGTGAGAAGGTGACAACAGTTCTCACCAAGAAGAAATACAAAGAAACACAAAATAATTGTTAATCTCCGTCGGTCTGGGGCTCCATGCATGATCTCACCTCGTAGAGTTACAATGATCATGAGAACGGTTCTGTTCTGTTTCTCACAGTTCAAATAAACCTACCATTAAAATGATAGACTGATAATTTCTTTGTCAGTGGGCAAATGTACAAAATCAGCAGGGGATCAAATACTTTTTTGGATCTTAATTTAATTTTTTTTAATTAAGAGACCACTGCACCTTTTTTATACTTTCTGTTCATCACTCAGAACTTTCTTTTTTAACTTTTTTGGAAAGGAAAGAAAAAGGTATAGTGGTTTCTTATTTTATTTTTGAGCTGTATGTGTGTATGTTTAAAAAATATAGAAATATTAACCTCATAGAAAAATCCCAGGACTGCAACTCCGGATGGGTCTTTCAGCGCATCTTCTAAATTTGAGTATTGCTGTTTAATGTGAACAATATGCAGCTGTAAAAATAGAATCAAAACAGACATATTTCCAATATTGTCTTTGCAGCACTTTCAAACATTCATAAGAGATCAGTTTAATCTGTGATCAGTTTGTCATAGGATCTGTTTCATATGGGATTAGTTTATGCTTTATCTGGGATCAGTTTCTCATAGGATCTGTTTCATATGGGATTAGTTTATGCTTAATCTGGGATCAGTTTCTCATAGGATCTGTTTCATATGGGATTAATTTATGCTTAATCTGGGATCAGTTTGTCATAGGATCTGTTTAATATGGGATTAGTTTATGCTTAATCTGGGATCAGTTTCTCATAGGATCTGTGTCAAATGGGATTAATTTATGCTTAATCTGGGATCAGTTTGTCATAGGATCTGTTTCATATGGGATTAGTTTATGCTTAATCTGGGATCAGTTTGTCATAGGATCTGTTTCATATGGGATTAGTTTATGCTTAATCTGGGATCAGTTTCTCATAGGATCTGTTTCATATGGGATTAATTTATGCTTAATCTGGGATCAGTTTGTCATAGGATCTGTTTCATATGGGATTAGTTTATGCTTAATCTGGGATCAGTTTGTCATAGGATCTGTTTCATATGGAATTAATTTATGTTTAATCTGGGATCCTTCTCTGTTAAATCTGGGACCAGTATCACCCTGCTTAGGTGGATTAACACTGATAAGAAAATGTAAATATTTGTTTCGTTTTTTACCAAATGAGTTGTTCCCTTTGTGATATTAGGCTATCTGTGTGTGTGTCAGTAGTATGGCTTTACCTCCATGGGGTACTGCTCTCCGTCAATGGTGTGTTCTGACCCTGGTCCTCCTTTATTGCCCCAGTGTAGATGGAACTGCACTGCCTTATAGGGCATCTCCAGGTCTCCACCAATCACAGAGGCATTGTGGGGCAGGGTCACCTGGACTGATACGGTGAAATAAAAACAAATCTCACAACACAGTACCATAGCGTGTTGTAGAAGTCACTAGAACTCTGCAATGTCACCTGGACTAGAATGGATGAATGCAGTGGAAATCACACGACCAAGCTTCACACAACAATCCATAAAATCAAATTATTTACATTCAAATCAAACCTGGTTGAGTTCAGATTCTAGATGTGTGAAAGGATTTCACATTAGGGTTCTGGTCTAAATTATACAAACCATAATGTCCAATGTTTTGGATCAGGCTTTCAAAGGAGTTCTGGTAATTTTCAAACTGGAGGGGCGTGAGACGCTTGTCTGTTAGAGTCTTCCTGTGGACGATGTTGATAGGGGATTGGGCTTTGCCATCACACGCTTTATCAGCGATGGGCCACATCTCTGGTCCTATGCAGAGACAAGATGTTTAAATTGATATTAGTCTTACGCTAACTAAAATGTAGCTGTTCCAGAGCCCAGTCTGACTCTTTCCTCGTTCTGTCACCGAGCTGAATTCCCTTTCCTCGGCGAACAGAACTTTGATTGGTTGCCGTGTATGCTAACTACGATCTTGATCACCAGGGTTGTCTAACCAATCAGCTGCAGCCACAACCGTGGTTTGGACCCAGTTAGGCTGCTTCGTCCTCTGTCTCCCTCTGCAGAGGGAGTGGCATCCTGTTTGCGGCAACTACACTGCTCCATTCATCACTGGACCCATCCAAGGTCTACCACCTGTGGGCTACAGCCCCCTGACACTCATCTATCACACATGTCATCACTATTTCTTATTCTCCTGTGGCGTTGGTCTGTGTTGAGGCTGGAAATAAACCATCTGGAAAACTATGGTCCAACTCTTGACACGTGGTGCATTCATGTTGTCCAGACACAATTCTTTTGACATTTTGGTTTTGTCACCACATCAAACTCACCATTACATGGACTGGTACAGTTCTCCTGGGACTGGTAGCACCAATCTGAAAGAGCGTGACAAACATCAGTAGACCACATGGTTAATCAACTTAAAAAAAGCAACCAATCACAAACATTTGTTGCTTCATACCTGGACAACAATGCTAAAGGCTGAGTGCCCGAGATATAAATGTGATTTTCCTATTTAAAAAATAATAATGTTTACATATGCTGTGAGATTCCACCAGGCTGCTGAATGACTAGGAGGTAATAACGTCCTATAACTCTTTCCTTGAAGGGCAGAGATGCAGTGGGAGGAGCACAAACCCCGCTATGAGTCACTAAGTGCCAGAAACATTCAACCCAACATCACATCAAACATTTAATGGTTGAATTTGAATCTTCAAGCACCAAGACAACTTGTAATGGCAGGAAGGCATGATTCTGATGGTTGTCCAATAACTTGATTCACTTATGAGCAAAAGGAACAAGGTCACCAACAGTCATCGTCGTGAATCTTGTTTCCAGAGTTTCCCGAGAGAGCAGGAGTCAGCGAATATTGATCATAAAACATTTTATAATTTTTCTTCTACAGATCGGAGTATTTCTTTTGGCTTGATAGGAGTTGGGTAGCGTGGAGGATCAGGGGTTACATCGTAATATTACCTCTTATGGAAAGATGCATCCTGTCCCTGTATTTCAGTGAGACCAGGTTGCCTGTTCTCAGGAGTCCCCAAGTGATTGTAACACCCTAGAGCCCCCTGCTTGGGTATAACAGAAGATCTGAAACATATACACCATGCAGGGATGTGTTATCTTCTTGATCTGCTAGATTCGTCCAAGGAATGTTGAAGCCAAGGGACAAGAACTGATTTAATGATCCATTTGCAGTTTCGCTTTGCTGGCCATGTGTTGATTCATGTGACTTAACATCACAGGGGTCATGTTTGTTTTGAGAGATGTATTTCACAATGGTTTTGTTTGTTCTCACCAATTTCCTGCTCACAGACAAATATCTACTGCTATCTCGCAAATGAGAAACACACACTTTCTTGAAAGATTAATAGGGGGAGGGTCCCCCACTATGTGTCAGCCGTATTGTATGAGGACCGGAGGAGTTTCTCTTCCTTGGGCTGAAGGAAGTGCCTGGTTTCTTTCTTTTCTGCGATAGATTGGTAAGCCCATTTCCCCTGTACTGGTGAACTCAAACTAACCTGAAAGGATTTGGGAGATCACAGTGTACTGTGATAGTGGACCAGATATTTTACCAGAATATTTGGCCACTGGCTGTAAAAGTGGCACTAATTGAGATAAAGTGGGCCCTGAAAACAGTGACAATTTTTGCCACGTCATCTAAACCACCTGATTTTAAACTTGCAGTTTTATGGCTAATGGAGGTATGTGATTGGACTCATGGATTATGAGCATATATGCAACACATTACCTGCCTTCCATTATCCAACCACTGTTTAAATCTGTGGCGAGAATTTGATGTAGGAGTTAAACCTCCGGGTTCATGTCCATTCTCAAGAAGCCTGTGGCCTCTGTTAGAACTATAACAACCAATGAATGTAAATTCCAAGAACAACCGATTTGTGTTTGTAAAAGAGATTTCAATATGTATTTTAACACAGGAGTGGTGTGGTGTTCATTGCCTAAAAACCCACACAGTGTTTTTCAGGAAAATTACCGATGTTGAGCTGGCCAAAAATGGGTATATCCCGAATAGCCATTTTTCAGTTGACCAATAAAGAACCTGACAGCTGGTTCCATAGAAACTGTTTTCCAACAATGACATGATGTCACAGGAATGACAAGGCCCATATTGAAAGTGCCAGTGGAAACCGGTCTTTAGACTTGTATTAAATGAGACCTAATCAGATTTCCGTGCTTACAGTTCCTGTCTAACCACAAGGTGATCGGCAGACCTTGATACCGCTTTGATCTTAAGACCATTGCAGAGCAAAGAAAAATCAAACAATGGGTTTCAATGGGGCTGAACGCACTCCCAGGGCAGCAAGGCTTTTGAGCGGCCGAGAAATAGGAAACTGTCAAGTGAAACAAAAGCCAATGAAAGAAAAATAAACAAAACTGCTTGCAGTACAAAAAAAAAATTACGATATTAGGGTATGTTAAACAAAGGCAGCGAGAGATCGCTGAGGAGATGTATGTCTGTCTTTGTGTACTTCAGCTCTGGTGTGAAGGTAACATACATATTTTAAAATTGGTTTGCATTCGTGAATTAGCCAAACATTCAGCTTGCAACGCCTTGCAAGTTCTTGCAACAATTGTTTCACGTAGTTTTTGTGAATAATTCGTTTTTAATGATTTTTATCATTTATTATATTTTAACTTTGTCCAAATCTGTGGTGTCAAGTCAGTCCTTCAGCTCCTTCAGTTCCTTGAGACAACGATGTTTACGAAATTTCACCCTCGACATTGCAGAGCTGCATGGTATACTGAATCTAGAGGTTTCAAAGCAAGGCATGAATATATTGCACATCAACATAATCTAAAACTGACATAAAAGGGGCTGGCACAGCTTCCTTTCAATTAATGTCATTCAACCAAATTACAAGGTATTTGTAGAAAGGAATTATGCTGTGTAACAGAATCATTTCTGATAGTAATTTTAGATCAACCAAACCTAGTGAAAAGCATATACCTTGTTTTATTTGCATTTAGCACCAACCTAAGATCAAACAGGGACATTTGTACGAATTGGAAATTAAAACATAAGTGTACAAGCGACTGTGCAAGAGAAGGAGATGTGTACAGTTCTGTGTCACTGGCACGAAAATTTTTTACAGTTTCTCACTGAATTACAGATTAATATACAGTTGTGCTAAAAAGTTTGCATACCCTTGGAGAATTGGAAATATACACTCACCTTCAGAACTGCATTAATTCTACGTGGCATTGATTCAACAAGGTGCTGAAAGCATTCTTTAGAAATGTTGGCCCATATTGATAGGATAGCATCTTGCAGTTGATGGAGATTTGTGGGATGCACATCCAGGGCACGAAGCTCCCGTTCCACCACATCCCAAAGATGCTCTATTGGGTTGAGATCTGGTGACTGTGGGGGCCATTTCAGTACAGTGAACTCATTGTCATGTTCAAGAAACCAATTTGAAATGATTCGAGCTTTGTGACATGATGCATTATCCTGCTGGAAGTAGCCATCAGAGGATGGGTACATGGTGGTCATAAAAGGGATGGACATGGTCAGAAACAATGCTAAGGTAGGCCGTGGCATTTAAACTATGCCCAATTGGCACTAAGGGGCCTAAAGTGTGCCAAGAAAACATCCCCCACACCATTACACCACCACCACCAGCCTGCACAGTGGTAACAAGGCATGATGGATCCATGTTCTCATTCTGTTTACGCCAAATTCTGACTCATCCATCTGAATGTCTCAACAGAAATGGAGACTCATCAGACCAGGCAACATTCTTCCAGTCTTCAACAGTCCAATTTTGGTGAGCTCGTGCAAATGGTAGCCTATTTGGTTTCCTATTTGTGGAGATGAGTGGTACCCGGTGGGGTCTTCTGCTGTTGTAGCCCATCAGCCTCAAGGTTGTGCGTGTTGTGGCTTCACAAATGCTTTGCTGCATACAACTTGGCCTTGTGCAACAGTATGGATGATATTCTGTTCACTATAGGCCTTGTTGACCCATCTCCAAACATAGCGTTTATGGTTGTGACCATAAAGCTCTATTTTGGTCTCGTCCCTCCAAATTACAGTGTGCCAGAAGCTGTGAGGCGTGTCAAGGTGTTGTCGGCATATTGTAACCCAGCTTTTTTGTGTCATTGGCACAGTAAAGGCTTCTTTCTGGCCACTCGACTATGCAGCTCATTTTTGTTCAAGTATCGTCGTATTGTGCTCCTTGAAACAACCACACCGTCTTTTTCCAGAGCAGCCTGTATTTCTCCTGAGGTTACCTGTGGGGTTTTCTTTGCATCCCAAACAATTCTTCTGGCAGTTTTGGCTGAAATCTTTCCTGGTCTACCTGACCATGGCTTGGTATCAAGAGATCCCAGAATTTTCCTTTTTATGTCCTTTTCCATGACCTTATTACGCAGGTCTTTTGACAGTTATTTTCTGCTCCCCATGGCTCAGTATCTAGCCTGCTCAGTGCATCCATGTTAGAGCTAACAAACTCATTGACTATTCATACACAGACACTAATTCCTGTTTAAAAAGCCACAGGTCTGGGAAATTCACCTTTTATTGCTTTTTTCACCTGTGTGTCACCTTGTGTGTCTGTAACAAGGACAAACATTCAAGGGTATGTAAACTTTTGATCAGGGCCATTCGGGTGATTTCTGTAATCATTATGATTTAAAAAGGAGCCCAAAAATATGATCACTATCCTTAAATAAAATAAGAAATGTACACGATCAGTCATATTTTCTAAATCAAATGCCAAAATTTCACAATTCCTACCAGGGTATGCAAACTTATGAGCACAATTGTATAAGTAACCTCCATGGATTTGGAAGGTCACAGTATACTGTGATATTTGGCCATTAATATACAGACTGAAAAATAACACACCAATAAGTTAACCCTTGGGAACACATTTGTGTCTAAGAAAGGCTTTGGCCATGTCATTAAAAACATCCAGGTTCTAGTGGCAGTAATAGTACTAATTGCTTTACATCAAAGCCTGGTTGGGCCTTTAAATATAGTTGTATATGTCTTTTAAAGGTCAAATAGCTGTTTGCTCAAGTAAGTGAAAATAAAAGGGAGGTCAGTGTGGTCATGGCTCTGTCGAATCCTCTGCGTTGTCTGGCACTGTGACAAGCTCCTTGGTGGTCTGAGAAACTAAGCCATCTGACTGAAGACAATGCTACCGGGCAAAACACTGACCACAATGGCCGTTTGTCCTTGAACTCACTCTGTTTTTCTTGTTAGGGGAGGGAGAGGGAATGAATCTGCCTGACATGTTTGTCCTTGAACTCATCCCGTTTGTGTGCTTGCCTTGTTTGGAGCAGGAGACATAATGAATCTGCCGCCTGGGCACTGCTCAGTGCAGGAATGTTTCATGTTTCAGTTGGGGTTGGTCATAGTGTACTTGCCGAAATATACATGGCTGAGGTTTTTTAGTCACATTATACAGCTCCAGAAAAATTGAAGAGACCACTGCACCTTTTTCTTTCCTTTCCAAAAAAGTCAAAAAAGGTAGGTTTTGAGTGAGGAACAGAAGGGTTAAAATTTAGAGACCGCAAATTGAACGCTTCTGTTCCTCACTCAAAACTTTCCTTTTCAACTTTTTTGGAAAGGATAGAAAAAGGTGCAGTGGTCTCTTAATTTTTTCCGGAGCTGTATAAACTAACTTAGCCATTAGTGTTCTCTCAGAAACACTTACATTAGACACTGGATGAGAGCTGTGGAAACAGCTGTATGTCGCTGTGTGGTTTTATTCTAGACATGCATTCAAGCCGTGACACAGTGAATTCTTATAAAACCTTTAAAGGCTTCTAAAAGTTAAAAACTGAATTAGTGTGCTTTGATTACTTCTAGATTTCTTGTTCTCTATCAATTGTCCTGTTCTTCTTGTCCTATTGTGTTATAGCAGAGACAGCTTGTCAGTGGAGTGGAGGGACTCATTGGAGGTGTATCCATGAGCTGGCTGTCTTCCCTAACGTAACAGTAATGTAACTAACGTAACATTAAGGTAACAGTAATGTATTGTAACAGCAATGTTATGTTCTCTTTCAATAAGGTGTTGTGAGAGTACTACCAGCTCTGCAGTCTTCAGAGAGTCATAAGTGCATGTAATGGTGAAGAGCGTCATAAAGTCATCATTTGATTGTACAGTATTTAAATTGTGTGTCAAAGATCAAAGTCTGGTTTTCACCTTTTGTTTATCTATGGTTATATATGAGGAAGGCTGAATTTTTTATTAAACTATTTACATGCATTACTCCTTTAAGTTTGGAGATTTTATTGCATTTATACTTTTGCCTTTCAACAGTGACAATACAAAATGCATCCTTATACACGTTGAAGTTTTTTTTTTGAAAAACATGTATAGATCTAGTTAAGTTTTACTGTAATTCGTTTTTTTTCACTTAAGCTATTTTTGTCCTCCCTAAGACATAAGACATATTTGTAAAATATTTAACAAAATTATAGCCTTTAGCCTACTGAGATCACACTTTTATTTAGTAAGATCTGAAGAAAATCAACTCACTTGTTCCAGTACAGGTTTTCATGAAGGATGCCAGAACAAATGGTAGGATGAGATGCTGCTGCATTTTTGACTGCTCTCTGACAGGCTTATTAAGTGATATCTATCAATGCATGTGATCACAGACTTCTTCCAAGGAGGAATATATCATTCAACTCAACAGGTCACCAACAGGCGTGCTATGGTCCCGCCCCTCTGCCATTACTTTTAGTAAACATCCCAACCAATAACATATCCTTTAACAGCTTTTTGATTGCTCACTGGTTTACCCAGAGTATTTCCTTATATGAGAACATTTTACAATATATTGTATATATCGATTGATGTCTCCCATGCATTCTTCATTCAGATCTCTGTTTACACATATAAGATCTGATCACAATCACATCACCTCTGTTAATCGTCCACACCTGTATAAAAACATGGGCACTAAAAATGTGGTTAAGAACGAGGTATAATTGGGATATAAATGACTCTACTACAAACAGAACACCATGCAGTTGAGATGGCATCTGATTATAAAACCCAGTCTCTGATCATTTCACTAACCCTTCAGGTCCAGATTGTCCTCACCAGTATATAAACTCACAGTAACTCATCATGACTGGTGAAGACATTTTGCCAGTCCTCACTTACATTAATTGCTTTTCAGGCTTATGGTTAAAGTTACAGTTATAATTAGGTTTTAAGGGGGTGAGAAAAGATACTATTTTAATTGGAAATCAATTATCTCCAAAAAGTATTTGCCTCTAGCTAAAGTCAATCAAAAATGAATGTGTAAATAATGATTAACTACTGAATTAAGCTATTCAATGCAAGATTGGAAATAGCGCTTTAATAAACTTCAGTTGTTTTGAAATATTTCAATAAGATGAAATATAGTTGTGTGTTAGTAATTTATGTGAATACCTACAGTACCAGTCAAAGATTTGGACATACCCATTCTAGTGAATGAGTGTATCCAAACATTTAACTGGTGCTGTATATGAAAGAAGTGGGTCTATTTTAATACAATTAAGGAAGTATACTAAATACTGTTGATGCCTAATCTTATTTAATTATTGGCCAATTAAATTTACTTTTAAAATGCCATTTGGACATACTCCTTCCACTTGTGTATACTGGCACCATTCTTGTATGAGCAAATAAATGGCTACGAAAAACAAGTTTTTCAACTTACACTCAACATATGAGATCACAGTACTGTAAGGGTTCCCTTCAAACTGTAATATCAGTGCCTCAGAGTTTGATGCATTTAAACTAGGATACATTTTTTTTTTACCAAAGTCTCTCCTCAATTCCATGTTGTCCAATTCACTGGTCACGCAATGATGCCACTAAATGCAGTTTTCCCATCACATATTCACAAACCAAAACAAGTATATTTACTGAAATGAGCCAAAGAGGATATGCATAAAGGTGAGAGGATATGGCACTGCCCCAATAAGTTGAACAACCAAGAGATTTTGACAGGTTTGACAGACAAGGCCTCAACACTAGATCACACCGCACTCTATTGACAGTGTATACTGACGCACTTACACGTTTCCGCTGCAAATTATTAACTAGACTACCTGACAAACCTGAGGAAAAGTAAATCGAGTTTATTCTCTCCTGACACGATCTCTTAGCCAATAGTGTCACACCCAGTGGACTACTTCAAAAATGGCGGAAGGCCGCAAAACAGTTAACCATAATTACTTCCTGCGCCTCATCGTCACTGCTCCTTCCTCCTTTACGATTCGGAGGGGTTGGGTTAAATCTTGGTTACAGACCTTGTTGGACCGTTGGTTGGACCTTCCAATGCAGTGACAGAGTGAGCATTACACAGGGTGACCAAAACCAAAGACATCCAATAAGCACATCACTCAATTCAATAAAACGCAAATTTCTAATGAAAACGAACTTCACAGGTATCACTGAATGAAGGGTCATTGGGACAAGGTTAGCGGAAATAATCTAGGGATGCTTTTTCCATGAACCAAACACTCCCTGATTATGGAATCAAAGACCCATATACGGGTTAACAAAGCCATATATTTAGAGTTAAGACACTGTGTTACCAGCAATAAAATGCATTTACAGCACATGACATTTAATGGTGGCCGACTCCCCACGGCGAGACTGTTAAATAAGGGTTCTCCACAGCTGTATTGACAGTGGAAACAGAAGAGGTTCCCATAAACATGGTCAACATTAAAGTGACCATCCGATTACACGTGGCTAAGACACTTCGAGAACCACTGGACCGACACGTTCTCTAAACTCTCTGAAGACAGGCATGGGGTTCAGAGACGCACAGGGAACAGGGAACTGTGATTGGTTGTGAACTGGAGAAAGTGAATACGTCACATTTTGTCAGATTAAATTTATAATTGATCACATTCATTTTTTTTTTTTTTACAATTGATGAGACTATTTGGCCAAGCTATGCTTGGCGAAAACCAGGTACAGCTTATTACCCAGCAAATTCCATGAAAGCGACCCAATCCACACAGCCAAAACAACACGAATGGCTTTAGGACAAATTCTGTGAATGTTCGAGTGGCCCTGCTAAAGCCTGGACTTGAAACCCATTGAAAATCTGTGGGAAGACCTGAAGATCACAGTTCAGCAAGGCTTCCAGTCCAGTCTGACAGAGCTTCAGAGGACCTACAAAAGAATGGGTGAACCAGCCAAATCCAGCTGGTAGAGGACTACTCAAGACAAAGCTGTCTCACCAGATTACTGAAGGATTAAAGGCAGAGATGGGGACAAGTCACACATGGTCAAGTCCAAGCAAGTCTCAAGTCTAAACCATCAAGTCTCGAGTCAAGTCTCAAGTCACAGTTCAGATAAATCAAGCAAGTCAAGTCAAGTCAAGGGTTCACCCTAAGCAAGTCAAGTCGAGTCCTTATAAGTTTCAAGTCAAGTCAAGTCACAGTACTAAAGAGATGAACACACACACACTGTCCTCTGTTTCTGACATGCGCTCGGTGCGAAGCTCGATTTCAAAATCAAATATTTTTCTCCTCCGCGGTACAATTTTTTGGGGGGACGAAGCGGAGGGATCTTGAATCAGCCTGAAGGGGTTGTATTCGCTATAACAACCGCCTCGCTATACCTTATCCCGCTTATTACATGGATACCTACCAAATACATCTATAATTTGACACAAAATATTGATTTCAAAAGGAATTTATTGATTTAAAAACGATTGTATTGCTTCCTCTAAAGAAAAGAGTCCGTTCCGTCTCTGGTTAAAATCCTGCTGCGTCAATTGCAACGCGCTGTGTTTTTCATGGCAACGGTCTGTTATCAAGAAATAACACGCATTCTGCACTGGAATTCAGCCAATCCATGTAATAAGGGCTAATAATAACAACCTTATAAACTAATTATTGTGACTGAAAAATTGCCTAATATGTAATTACGTTGTAATTATTCTTGTCTGTAATAGTAAAAAAAAAAACTCTTCGAAATGTTTAGGTGCTAGTAATCACATCGGCGCCTCCATGTTAGCCTTTCATGCAGTAAAGTTAACTGTTATGGTGTAAGCACAATGCATTTTAGTTTGCACACGCAGTCCACAAACACTTGAAAATGTCCACATTTAATACAGACATTATAGCCTACGTGTAATAATATACATGCCCGCTCATTTTAAGATGCCCATCAACATTAAAATTCAGGCTATGCCACTGTTATAGTCAAATTCCCTTACATCTATTTACCAGACGTATTCAGTAATGATAGTGGTCACATTTCTAACAAGAAAAAAAACAAACATAATATGCAACCAAGGCCAAATTATGACAAACAAAAGATTAATTACATTAGTAACTTAATCGTTATAGAGTGAAACTGAATATAAAGAGATTACTTTCTTACCTTTCCTTGTGGTTCTTAAAATAACGAATGAAATTTGACGTTGTTGCATATTTTGCATCTGGCAAATCTTTTTTTATTCACACGGTCCAGTTCAAAGTCTTTGTATCCAAACGATACTATTTGTGGAGCTCGACCGCGGTATGAATTGTGCAGCGTTAAAGGCACATACGCTGATTAGTGGTGCTGATGTCACAACATATAAAATAATTTTATTGCTGTTTGATTATTATAAGTTCAAGTCATTGTCGAGTCTTCCACTTCAAGTCAAGTCTCAAGTAACTTGTTCTCAAGTCAAAGTCAAGTCAAGTCATTTCCATACTTTAATCAAGCAAGTCACAAGTCCTGAAAATTGTGACTCGAGTCAGACTTGAGTCAAGTCATGTGACTCGAGTCCCCCACCTCTGATTAAAGGATCTTAATGGTTATGTACATGAGCACATGAGTATGTAGTTTCATTTAACTTGAATTGGCACAACATTCTAAAAAGGTATTTTTGCTTTGTCATTATGGCGTATTGTGTGTAGATATCGTTAATGCGGAAGTTGTCCAGGACACAGGTGAAATTTGTTCTTGGGCCTAGAGTCAGTTGTTGTTTTGGGTGACGTGTCGGTTGTTTTTGGTGACATGTTTTTTGAAAGCTTCTGGTGTGCCCCACAACCACAGGAGAAAGACATTGTGGCAAGGTAATTTTAGCTAGGGTACCTAATGGAAAACATCACATCGGTTGCAAAATTAGCAAAGTACATATTAACTTCTTCTTTGTGGCATGTCATCCCATTTTACTGAACAGCTGTTGAATATTCAAGTAAAAAATAACAGATATGAGACCAGGAAGTAAATAACACGTCTCCCGAAAGCTGGTTGTGGTTTAAAAAGATATATATGTATTACCCCCAAATGTCATGAGGGGAAAAAAAATTGATTACCCCCAAATGTCACATTGGGAAACTTCTCAGCTACAAGCTGGAAACATGATGATCTGCGCAAAAAAAATGTTGGGGTCTGGAGTTGTAAAAACATTGTAAGATGTAAATGTTCACAGCCCCGACTCTTAGAATATAAATAATAACTGGAAGTTTCCACAATTACATAGTCAAAACGAAACACAGAACGAAGAGAAGCACATCCATGATATAATCTTTATTTTAACCCATAGGATTTCTCTTTTACAGTGCATTTAATTTCTTTACACAATTATTTGCTAAGTGACAGGTTTTAGCCACTAGTACATACTCAGATAACTATGTATTATATTACATATCTGGTTTCCACTTTCTCCCCAATCCAATTTCACCTCAACGCCCCGTGAAAGAAAAGATCCCAAAATGTTACTAGGCAATGAATAACAGAGATCCATTCAGGCTCACTATCTCATTGAAAGTTTAAGCTCATCCATTTGTTATCAAATCAATCTCAATCTTTATCTAATGGACATTGCCCTCTTTTTCTGATCATTAAATCATTCCCGTGTTGTTAAGCAGCTATCTATCTGTACCATTAAAACCAACAAACCACTGGCCAGTTAGTAACCCGCTGTGGTCTCCGTGAGGGAAAAAAGGCTTTCAAAATAAAGACAAAAAGAAAAATATGGCACTATTGTCTCAAGGAACACTCATTAGACGGGAGCAAACACACAAAACCATTTCACAACAGAACTATGTGGGGAACACATCCCAACTCTGAACTGCTTTTGCAACGTTCTGCAACAGGCTCAATTCAATTTGGAAACACAGCAGAGCTGGTTCAGGAACGAGGCCACCCAAACTCGCCCGATCATAGATGACAAATTCCTAGCAGTTTAGTGCTTTCTCTGGGATCTCTTTAAATGCCAGGTATTAACATTCCGGGATAAGCATCTGACAAGGAGGCCTGACCAATGGGCCCAAATCATCAAAATGACAAGGAATGAGCCGTCGAAGCAGGACAATGTTATCATCAATATTAAGCCTCTCCCATGTCAACACAGAAATATACACCATTATTTGGAGGCCATCTGTACAGCTCGGTACTGTTTTAAGATTTATTTTATTCATTTGGAAACATGGCAACAGCTTGCCAGGTCTGAAAGCTCAGCCATCATGTCTGATGCTCTCATGTTAAAGAGACTCTTCTGATCAGGTGCATATCCAAATGACAAATGATCAATCAAATAAATGTGGGATACCTCATTGTCAAAACATTGCGACAGGGCTATACTTGAGCATAGCATTCAGAAAGACAGAACCACATTAACTGCATATTTTTCTTGTTTTTTTTTTAAATAACATTGCAGGAGTACACAACCCACCTAATGCAACATAAACAAATATCGTCAGCCTTCCAGTTACTCTGAGACCATTTCAAACATTTACATTCAAGCTCCACAAGAAAAAAAAAAAGATACGACCGCAAGTAAACAGCAGACTTCTCCCTTTCAATCGAGTTTGGTCTGAAATTCCCTCAAAATACGCAAAGAGCTTGTAGTGCACAAAATAATAAGAATATAAAATTAGAACTTTAAACACTGTAGCAGCACTTATTTTGAAAAGTTGTCAGCCTTCAGTACTACAGGTGAAGGCTTGGGAGTGCCCTAAATTGGAGAAGGTGGGAGTGGCCCTAAATCGGAGAGGGTGGGAGTGTCCTAAATTGGAGAGGGTGGGAGTGTCCTCAGATGCAGGTGGAGGTGGGGGGCGGGGCCTGTGTACACATACATTAGGGGGCGTTCGGGAAGGTGTACGACAAGAATGGGAAGCACAGCCAGGTAGGGTTAAAAGACGGCGTACCTCCCTAGGCCAGGGGAACAGGAAGGGGCGGAGGGGTGGGTCATTTGGGGCCTCAGGGGGGTAAGACGGGGCACCACAGGGCAGGACAGGGCAGCAGGGCGCTGCATACTTCCTTCCAGGCTGAAAATGTGTTTGACCAGAAGGGATTCGACTAATCATTACAGCCGCTCCCTCTTCCTCAATCCAGCTCCTCCTCCTCGCTGTCGCTCAGTTTGTTCACCCGCCCTCCTCCTACCGGCACTCCTGTTGACATCTCTCCTCCACGGCAGTCAGTGGCCTCCCACTGGTCTCCCTCCCGCAGAGCAACAAGTCCCCTTCACCCAGAACCACAACTGGACCGTGTTAGGATGGTGGGAATGGGGGCGCTTGGCTCGTCTGCCTAAAGCTGATCCAAGACGGTTCTGATCCAGACCCTACGCAGGCCAAGCTGAACCGAGCCAGGCCGGGCCAGGCTGAGCCAGCACTGGACCTCTGAGTAAGAGGCTGTCTCTCCTGTCTCAGCTGGAGGCTGTGGCGATGGCCTTCTTGAGCTGCTGGCGGCAGATCTCCCGGTTCCGGGTCTCCAGCAGGAGGTCGTAGCAGCTGTTGCAAACCAGTACCGGGTCGTACAGCTGCTGGTCGGGGATTGGCAGCTTCAGGTGGCAGCAGTCTTTACAGAAAACGTTGCCGCAGTTCCTGTGGAGGCAGAGTAGGGAGACATTACGCATTTACACGTTGTTGTATTTTACAACAAAAATCTAAACCAATGGTAGAAGTGTGTCAATCCAATGGTAGAAGTGTGTCAATCTGAGCGTAGAAGGTCCATTTAAATTCAAATCTAGACCTCATCAGGGTCTGATTCTGACCTGAGACACCAAGTGGGCATGGTCATCCATCAGGTAGAAGAAAAAAAAACAAGCCGGCTCTGGACCTCATAGGGAAAAAGTTCTATCACTCTGGTTAGTGCTATATTCATTAAAGGGATAGTCATCCAAAAGTACAATCACCCAAAGATAATCCTGATGACAGTAATTTTTCCAACAATCCATCATACAGCACAATACCGGTCTGTAATTAGTGTTATTAGCACCGTCCAAATTCCTGAATGAAACGGTTTGTACCCCTATAGCAAAGCTGTGCTGCAAGTGGAAAACCACACCAAAACACTTCAAACTACAATCAGTAGTTCAATCTGTCGCGGAAGCAACGATTTTAGAAAATGTACAATGACAAAACAGCCGACGTAATTGGATGAGTTCAAACTGGCACTAGTGAATAATTTCCTATAGCCACCATACAGGTGAGCCTGAACTTTAACCTCAACAAGCTATGTGAAGATAGGTTGCTTCGCCTAGCAGGAACATTTTTCGGGGAATTCACATGAAGTTCATTGTGCAGGATGACGCTGTGTTATTCGGTGCATTTGATAAATAAACTTTGAACTTCTGGATTTCCTTTGGATCGACTTCTGCCTGATCACTTCTTTACCACGCTGTTTACCTGCTTCCGGGGATTTTGGTCTGAAATTTAAATTCTACACGCTCCGAAACAGAGACAATACATCTGCCTCTTGTATTGCTGGAGAATCAATGGAGCAACATCCCCAACGTGACATACACAGTTTGAGAGAACGATTTTATAAAGCATTGTGACCCACGTTCACTTAGAAGAGAACTAAAGGCAAATGCAATTCCATCAAATTACCCAGTTCAACACATGAAGACAAGACAAATTGAAAGCATTACTTCCGATTGCTATGTTATAATACACAAAGTACACATTGCCTCCAGATACTCTGGGCAAGTGTTGGGGATAAACATGTTCACCACCGCCCTCCTTTAGCTGCTCTCCAAGCTTCTATACAGTCAATTCATCATCTGTGTATTATGGTTAGAATAAGCAAGGCTCTATCCCCAAAAATATTTCCTTCCTGCTCGTATTCAGAGTCAGACAATGTATATTTATTTTCCTTTCTCTCTCAAGCAAATAAAGTTTGACTGTCCAAGGGGAATATCAAAGACGAAATAGGTAATTTGCGTTCTAGCTAGCGAACACTATCGTTTACTGTGATGTATGGACTTATTCTTCCCAAAAGAATGTGTGGATTGGTACAATTGTGAACAAAACTTACTGGTAAACAGAGGAAGTACCAGTTTATTTGAAATGAGAATTATATTGTGAAAATGTATTAATTATTTCAAGGAATACAGCATTGTCATTGTAAACAAAACTACTTTCTTTGTTTGGAGTGTTTTAGAGTACTTTTCCACCTGCATTGCAGCTTTGCGATAGCAGCACAAACTGTTTTACAAACTGATTAATTACAAACTGGTACATAGCTGAGAAATGGATTGTGTGTTACGTGGACTTTGAGAAAAATATGAATTTTGGACAAACTATCCCTTTAAGGGCTATGTTTATATACTACACTTCACAGAATCCAATAATATGCTGGACCTTGTCCCTTCTGCTTACATTAGTGGTGAACAAACCTGCAGTGGTGACGTCTCTTCGCCATCCAAAACTCAGAGTCGCAGTTAAAACAATGGGAGGCCATATGATCAGGAACCCACCTTGTGACCTGCAGGCAGGAAGAGACAGACCTATTAGAGCAGTGTGACATCTAACAGAAACACAAGGCGGGAGAGCAAAGCCTGTAGGGTACAGTGTCGTGAAACAGGCTGCAGGGTACGGGGTCAGCGTCGTCATATAGCCTGTAGTGCATGGGGTCAGTACTGTGATATAGGCTGTAGTGCATGGGGTCAGTACTGTGATATAGGCTGTAGTGCATGGGGTCAGTACTGTGATATAGGCTGTAGTGCATGGGGTCAGTACTGTGATATAGGCTGTAGTGCATGGGGTCAGTACTGTGATATAGGCTGTAGTGCATGGGGTCAGTACTGTGATATAGGCTGTAGTGCATGGGGTCAGTACTGTGATATAGGCTGTAGTGTATGGGGTTACGAAAAGCAGTAGAGAAAAAGAAACCTGGAGCAGACTATGAGGGACGCTGACCTCTGTGTCCTTCTGCTCCACTCTGTCCCAGCTGCCTTCAGAGAAACGGTCCTCGCTGTGGTCCGACAGGCTGTCCTCATCGTCACTGTCGTCCGACTCACGCAGACACGTCTAGAGACAGAGAGGACAGAGCGAAGGTCAACGTGACGGAGAGCGACGCCCCACCACAACACAGCGCCCCACGCCGGGGACTGCTACTCACTATGTCGTCCTCGTAGTCGACGTCGGGCTCGGAGGGAGGCGTGCTGTACTGTTTACTCCCCAGCCTCATCTGCAGCTGGCGCACCTGCCTCCTCAGAACCTCCACCTCCTGCTTGTAGCCCGCCTCGATCTGCCGGAGGCGCTGCTGCACCGCGTCCAGGGGCACCGACAAGCCGTCGTCGTCGAGGTATGCCGGATGGGGCTGGCACGGCGGCGGGGAGGCGGAGGGGGAGGCCGGGAGGAGCTGGCGGGTCGGCGGAGTGGATGGAGGGCCACAGATGGCGGCGTAGCCAGAGCTACTCCTGACCGCGGACATCCAGCCCGACTGGAGCCGGTCGTCTTTCTCCCGGTCCCTCCGGCAGCACTGGGACGGCCCGCTGGGCACGGCCACACCCTGGGCGCGGAGCAGCTTGCCGGCCAGGCGCCGGCCCTGGTAGGCGGTGGGCTGCAGTGCTCGACAGAGGCCTGAGGAGAGGTTGGCCGGGAGGCCGGAGCGGCCTGCCACAGTGCTGCAGGCTGACTGGACCAGGCCGTGGACACTCCCCCAGCGAGAGCCCAGCAGGGACAGCTCTTCGCTGACGTCCAGGTTGGCCTGAGGGACCGGGCGTCGCACCGCCACCACCTGGCTGCGGTCAGCAGGGGGCAGTCTGGAGGCAGATGCCGATGCTGCTGTCGACAGCGTCGGCACGGCTGCTTCTACGAAACGTTCTCTCAGAGGCTCTCTACCGCCCCCAGCCTCAGCCCTCTTCCCCTGGGTCAAGGCCCACTTTGGAACCTGTGGCTGGCCCACACCCTCCCACGCACTGGAGGGCAGCATCGGTTGGGCCTCTGCTTCGTCCGTCAGGGTCTCGGTAGAGTCTTCCATGGCCGCCGGGAGGAGCGCGACCGGCGGGCCCAGGGCCAGCAGCTTGGCTGACGCGGACGGGCCCCCTCGGGGGTCACTGCGGACGGGCCCGCTCAGAACGGCTGCCGGTAGCGGGCCCGTCCAGGCTTGTGGCGGCGGGCCGCATGTTCCTGGCGCCGGGTCGCGAGGGGAAGTAAACTCAGTCCTGGAGCGTCTGTCTGCAGCCTGCGGGGGCTGGGGGGCGGTCGTCCGGGGGAGGGCCTGGGGGTGGGCGGGTGTAGGCCGGGGGACAGGCGGGAGGCCTTGCTCCACCGTGGGCGGGGGGAGGTGGTGCATTGATGGCAGGGGCTGGGTGGTAAGACAGACCTCCACCCTCAGCTCCTCCTCGACAAAGCCCTCCTCCCTCGGCTCCGCCTCCAGGGGCGTGGTGGGGGGAGTCTTGGTGACGGGCTCCACCTCCGAGTCGTCGCTGTCCAACCCAGTGTCAGGGCTGACGTCCTCCGGGCTGTCGGGCGCTGCCCCTCCTCCCATGCCAGGCATGGGCTCCAGGCCGTGGGTGCTGCGGCCTTCCTGGCAGTGCTTGTTGAGGTTGGGGTCGCTGGAGGTGCGGGTTAGAGCCACTCCGTTCTCACAGGCAGACACCAGGTTGTCCATGGACCGAGTCTTAGGCAACCTGTGCAGAGGGGGGGGGGGGGCAAGTTAAGATATAGTAATGGAGAGGCTCTAATCTGTGAACTTCCCTTGTTGGCCACTAGAGGGCAGGCTGGATTTAAACTGTGCTGTTGACCCGCAGCCAAAAGCCTGCTCCTCTTGAATAACACCTCTGTGATCCAACCCTTAAATTACTACCTAAAAATAAGCCTTTAAAACAGCACTAAGAGCAACCAGTAGGAATGAACCACCACTATTCCGTCAGCTTGTCATTCTCACTAAAATATGACCACGGTACCAAAAGCGGTGGTCTTGGTGCATTGTGGGCAATTTAAGACTGATTACCATACAGCCACATTCTATTCTCTCTGAGGTTCATGTTTACTTGGACTCTCTGAATCCAGCTGGATGGAGTGTCAGGGAGAGCCCCCACCTGTCCAGGGATCGTGAGCTGAGCTCCTCCCCCTGCGTGCCTGAGGACAGGTACAGCTCCATGGCGTCCTCGGCCGCGGTGCAGGGGGACGAGGTTGGCAGGTAGACGGCCGTCCACAGCTGCAGGGCTCGGGTGTGACACACCGGCTGCAACACCTGGACAAAGGAAAACGGGAGCAAGGGTCAGAGGTCAACCACACTGACCGAAGACATGGACGCGTGATCGGTTTTCTTGAGGCCGTTGGCAATTTTTGCAAATAGGGAACAGACATAAAATCCTATTTTCTTATTGCACACTTTTACATAATTTTGAAGCACATTAATATCTATGAATGTGTATCAGTTGCTCTAATGTCAAACGATGTGTCCTTCTGAAAGGTTGCTGCTGGTACGCAAAGCAGGAGAATCGTCTGAACGCCAGGACCGGAGGAGCGTTTTGGTACCATGTCGTGACAGGGGATGTAGAGGAAGTTCTGGAAGTTCTTGTTGCCGATGCGGAGCAGCGACCAGACGGAGCAGGTCCGCTTGTAGATGTTGCGAGCCTCCCTCTCCCGCACGTTGTTGCACAGGAATGTCCCGTACAGACAGGAGTACGTATGCTGCACCAGCTTGACCTGGGGGAGACAACACAGCACACTGAGACCGGGACACAACATTAAACAACCATTTATATCCCACACAGTCACACCTCAACACTATCAAAACAACCATTTATATCCCACACAGTCACACCTCAACACTATCAAAACAACCATTTATATCCCACACAGTCACACCTCAACACTATCAAAACAACCATTTATATCCCACACAGTCACACCTCAACACTATCAAAACAACCATTTATATCCCACACAGTCACACCTCAACACTATCAAAACAACCATTTATATCCCACACAGTCACACCTCAACACTATCAAAACAACCATTTATAACCCAAACAGTCACACCTCAACACTATCAAAACAACCATTTATAACCCACACAGTCACACCTCAACACTATCAAAACAACCATTTATAACCCACACAGTCACACCTCAACACTATCAAAACAACCATTTATAACCCACAAAACTGCCCTTTAAGACAGTAATAATGAGTGTTCACCTACACATCAACTTGTGTAGAAACGTTAAATAGTTACATCAGAAATATCATACAGAATGAGGAGAAATGTAACAGAGAGGAGAGAGACAAATTGACAGACAGAAAGGACAAATGTAATGAGAAATATAATGAGTGAAAATAAGAGTAAAAATGTTTTTAACCCAGTATGTCTTGATAGACAATTTGGCCTTAAAACATCTTAAAATGCCCACCCAGCATACAAGATGAGGACTGACAACCCCTCAGTCTGACCCCACTTCTTTTTCGGTTGTGACCTTTAAAGGGAGTTTGCTAGCCACTGTACGGCATCCTATTGCCAGCTCGTTGGAATTAAAAGCTGGGTAACACTACAAGCAAGCAAGTAAAAGGCTTCATGAAATATATTTGCTTAAGTATGGAAAGATGGCGAGCGATTGTGCGGTACAAACCAGGAAGGCCTCGTTGAACTCGAAGAGGCAGGGGAACTGTTTGAGCAGCTGGTGGACGCAGTCCAGCCACTGGAGGAAGACAGGGCACTGCTCACTCACGTCATCAGAATTCTCCTGGTGAGCACAGCGGTCACCGAACTTGTGACCGAAGTCAAGCCACTCCATCTCCACCAGCACCTGGAAACCCTGTGGATGCCAAGGCAGTTTCCTTTATCCTGAACCATTACAAATGTGAGCTACCTTTCAAGGCAGTTTCCTTTATCCTGAACCATTACAAATTTGAGCTACCTTTCAAGGCAGTTTCCTTTATCCTGAACCATTACAAATGTGAGCTACCTTTCAAGTGAGTTTCATAGCCATTGTACGTCCTCCTATTAAATTGACCAAGAACACGCTTTCTATTTCGCAACATACAGTAGCTCACAAATGTGAAACAGAAAGCATGTTTTTGGTCAATTTAATAGGGAGTGTAACACCATTCGTAACACTATGAACATAAATACAAAACATAAGTGTGCTATTTGCACATTCGTTAACACTAGAAACCCCAAATACCTACGCCAATTGGCGTAGTTTGTTTTCAATTAAAATTAAACTGTCATTTTGAAAGCTACCCCCTCCTCCTTCCATGACTTTTTCTAAATAGGCGTTTATTACATTATTCCTTTGTCAGAACTCTAATCTGACATACAACTATTTAGAGACAATTAACTTTTCTTTTACCCTGTTATTTTACGACTTAATCTACCAAAAGCCCACGGCACTTAGCGTTGATACCCAAATGGTACCCAGGCGCTAATGGACATCAATAGATGAATGCATGATACTCCCATGCTGCATTTCCACTGGTGCTTTACCCTGGTACCAGGGCTACACTGGTGATTTATGCTAATGTTGGTTTTAGACTTTCCTGTTTCAACTATAAATTTGGTAGCAAAGGCTCAGGTGGGGAGGGAAGAGTAAACTATCAACGCAATTTGGTTTTCCGATTCCAAAAAAAACAAATTATTTACAATACAGCATTTGAACTTGAATAATAAAAAATGTATTCTTCAAACTCCTGAGACCAGCTCCTTCTCCACCTACACTCCTGACACTGCAACTGTAAGCCAGCGTATTTATTATGTTTAATAAAATATTTTGTCATAACCATCTACCCCTAATGGAATGATTTGGCAGAATTCTGAGGTAATTTTGCATTGTCATAAATTCTGCAGGCTACATCTCTCAGCGCTCTTTTTTTCCTATGATAAGTACTACTCTACTCTTCAAATTAATTAACAATTTTTAAACAAAACCTGTAATTCATTATTTTCTAGACTATTCTATATAGTTTGATGTCAACCCAGTAGATGAACTGATGCTCTGGCTGGATGGAGATGCTGTGGAGGAGATACTGGGGGTCTGAAAGGCCTGGCGGTACCAGTGTTAGTGTCAGTATGAAGAAGCACATTCTTCACGGTATGGAACAGACCAGAAACCAGTGTGTGAAAGAGTACCTCGATTGTCCTATAGAAGGGGTCCAGCAGGATCTTGGCGAGAGCCACAATCTGGGGGGTGCGGTCCCAACCGTCCGAACAATGCACCAGGACAGGGCGTCCCTCCCTTTCCACAGCAGAGCACACCAGAGTGGCTGCCTTCAGCATGACGGACAGGTGCTGCAGCCAACGGGTGCTCTCCAGAGCAGAAAGCCAGCTGTGAACACACAGTCCAATCAGAACACGTCTAGATGATGGGCCTGACTATATTACGGAGGAGCCCCGGGGTGTAGGTCATGATGAGGTCACCAGGGAGGAGCAGGGGTGAGTGGTGGGGGGAGGGGGGGTAATTTACCTGACAGAATAACAACGGGCCGGGAGTACGGACTTCAGACAATGTGGGTGGATTGATTTCCTGCCTGTTGGGCCTTGTCCGGGGCCTCCCCCGGGTAGGGCCACAGTGTCACCGGACCCCCCCGTCTCAGTTCCAAAGTGTTACGCTGCTATACTATTGTGCTGGGGGATATGAGGAATGCACTTTCTAACTTTTCTCAGTCTCCTCCAGTTTTACATTTTAGGAGGAGATGAGGTCCTGGTCCACACCTGCGGAGTACCTGGTTTGGGGGGCCAGTTGCTGTCCCTGTCCACCTGGTCATACTTCTAACCTAGTCTAAAATAAAATAGACTCTGGATTTAGCCCAGATACATTTATTATTCTAATTGGACTCTTAATATCTCACCCGGCACAGCCAGAAGAGGACTGGTCACCCCTCTGAGCCTGGGTCCTCTCTAGGTTTCTTCCTGAAATTCGACCTTTTTAGGGAGTTTTTCTTAGCCACTGAAATTCAACACTACTGTTGTTTGCTCCTTGGGGTTTAAGGCCGGGTGTCTCTGTAAAGCACTTTGTGACAACTGCTGTTGTAAAAAGGGCTTTATAAATACATTTGATTGATAGTGCTGATGAAATAGCTGAAGTAAGGAAACAGCTGATAATTTAGATTATTGGGGGGTCTACGCCATCGGGGATTATCGGGGACCGGCCTTGATGCTGTATGGTAGTAACACATCTACCCCGTTCATGGTGTCTGTTTCTGGTACAGCATTGTGTGGGTCTGTGTTTGAGTAGAACTGGTCTGCTGTTGCTGTGTGTGTGTGTGTGTGTGTGTGTGTGTGTGTGTGTATGTGTGTGTGTGTGTGTGTATGTGTGTGTGTGTCTGACTTGCTGTCAGTTGGGCTCTAGGACACTTTGTTGGTGAACCCAGACTAAAAAAAGCTGTGTGGTTCGTGCCCCACGAGCTGCAGTAAAGGACTGTATTCATCACTGTATAATTCACACTCTGCTTACTGTGGCCAGGAGCAGGCTATAAGAGGAGGGAGGAGAGATGTAGGGTGAAAGGTCAGAGGGATCCACTTACTTCCCGGGGTCAGGGATCTGGCTACAGACGGTACGAAGGGACTGGAAGCTGTTTCTGATGGTGTGGATGTTGGCCATGCCCATGAACATCACCTCGCAGTTTGGGTAGTACTCTGAAAGAGACATGAGCATCAGTCCGCGGACAACACACTGTGACCACACCACAACCACCGAGTTACCACCAATGGGCGTCAAAATGGAGGTCTGCAGAACGCGGCGCTTTCCATGTGGCCAGTTCATAACTGTCAAAGCAGCATACAAACAAACATTTACACATATTTGTATTTGACCAGGCAGATGCGATAAGTGTAAAAACCTGTGCAGACAGACAGACAATCCCTGCATCTTAACCGGAACAGTCATCGATGACCTGATTGATTACTGCGGTCTTCCAGTTCACAACACATCAGCGTTAAAGGCACGCTGCTACGGTGTCAGCTGATTTACCAGACTAACCGGTCTGAAAGTGACCACTCCCAGGGAGTGGAATTACCCCACAGACTGAGGCATGCCACACCAGAAGGCGCCAAGACGACCAACGGCAGCACAACGCCAGACAGGAAGGAGGCAAAGTCCCCCGTGTGAAGGTTAGGTGGTGGAGGTGAAGGTCGGGTTTAAGGGAACATGGAATGTGTGTTCGTACATCTCCACAAGCTCAGTAACACAGGAGTGTGTGTGTGTGTGTGTGTGTGTGTGTGTGTATCTCCACAAGCTCAGTAACACAGGAGTGTGTGTGTGTGTGTGTGTGTGTGTGTGTGTGTGTGTGTGTACACTGACCTTCACACTCACACCCTCCTCCCTTGGCACGGTTGGCCACAGCAGCAGTGTAGGAACGGGCATCCAGGATGAGGAGCTTGTGTGGCGCAGCGCTGATATCTGGACCAGGACACCCGGTCAGGGAGGAGTCTGGGAGGAGAGAGAGAGGGGGGGGGTCACTGTAGACTTAGACTGAGGTGTGGGTCAGCCGTGATGAGGGAGGCAGGATGGATAGAGGGACGGGGGAGAAGATGAGAGGATTGGAGGGATGAACTGGTTTTATATATATGGGCAGAAAGAGAGTGGGGCTAAACAGAGAGAGAGGGGGGGTTTGGGACAGGGGTATGATGATGGATAGTGCTGGCTCAGCTCTCAGCTCGTCCCCTGGAGTAAATCTATATCTCCTCCTGCCTGGATGATGGCCACTGCAGTACCACCCTAACTGCTGCCACGGCAACGGGAGACAACGCCGCTGCACCGTATGATCGTCAGGCAACGGGGAGCCCCCGCACACCGACAGAAACCTCAAATGGAGTCATTAATCACAGTGGGGACCTCACTCGCCTGACCTCTGAACCAGAGGGAATTTAATGTTCAAGCCGGGAAAACATCACATTGGGTACAAACCTTATGGGAAAAATACATCTACACATTTGTTGTACAGAGAAACTGAAATTACACTTTTAAAGAGCCATCGCAATCTACCAGAGCAATTACTTTATTCAATTATTATATTACTATCTTAGCAATCTACCTACTATGGGGGACAGGACTGTCTGGGGGAGATGGGGTTTAGGTAGAGGCAAGGGGGCACTGGTGTACCAGGGGCACAGACCACTGGTGTACCAGGGGCACAGACCACTGGTGTACCAGGGGCACAGACCACTGGTGTACCAGGGGCACAGACCACTGGTGTACCAGGGGCACAGACCACTGGTGTACCAGGGGCACAGACCACTGGTGTACCAGGGGCACAGACCACTGGTGTACCAGGGGCACAGACCACTGGTGTACCAGGGGCACAGACCACTGGTGTACCAGGGGCACAGACCACTGGTGTACCGTGGACTGGACTCGAATGACGTCTCATTGACGGTCCCTTGACTGACGTCCGTTGACGTGTTCCTCAATCACTCTTTGGGGTGCTAATGGGGTGCTAAGGGGGTGAGACGGGTGCTTCAGCCCGGGCTCACCCCACCACCGCCAATGAATCAACCAAAGAGCAAAGGTCACCGCTCATTATCAGCACATCCTGACCCCCCCCTCCCGCTCACTGTCCTATAATTGGAAATGCAGCACAAAGGCCGTAGAGCCGACCATTCATCCTCCCTGAATACTGCTGTGTGTTCAGAGTGGTGATGTTGTGGAGAAACTGAATGAGCTCAAAGCGGAGGGCCTGTTAAACTGCAGACTAGCCAAACTCCAGTCCAGTCTTTGTAGCTGGTCTGACAAGAGACAGAAACTTGGAGGGCAGTAGACAGGAATTGTAGCCCACTGTTGTTCACCCATCGGCATTCCTGTCAGTCATTTACGCAGAGTGGGAAAAGTAGAGGCCACGAAAGAGAGACCAAGAAGAGACCGACGCATCGAGAGAGAGATGCATCGAGAGGGAGAGACAGACACACAGAGGACTATCACCCCCAAAATGGGACTAAGATTACTGACCTCCGACACAAACAAGGTAAGAAACCAAAAAGGTCCCCGGCCATTTCAGCCATACACATCCGTTCCAGACTGGCAACACTCAACCCTCTGCCCAGCAACCATGTATGTGGGCCAGGAGGGCGTGTGCGGACTAGACGATCACATGCCAGTGTCAAGGCATTCACTGAGAACATATTCCCATGCACCTGTGTCTTCCTTGTATTTTATGGCGGCTCGTTCTCATCAGTGTAATTGGGGAGGCTTCCGGGACAAAACTGAATTAGCCCCAACTGCTGCAGTGAGTTAACTTCCCACTTCACTGAATTCAGACGGGGACACAGTGAAAAAGGCAAAAGCAAGATTTATTTTTGTGAAACTTTCTGGTTTGGGGATTCCAGCTTTCCTACTTACTCCCTCCTGAATCTGGGAATTCCTAACAGGAATTTTGGTAAAGCCAGGACATGTAGTTACACTTTTTTCCAAAGAGGTTGTGGTGGTGAAGTCATTAATGAGAGTAGAGGTCAGAAACTATTTCCAAGTAATTGTGGTGTCAACTTATTGGGGGGGGGGGGGGGGGGTTGTCAACCTAGTCTCCAGAACAGTGAGGGGGTCAATTAAAATTGAAGTCAGACAACTGAGGAAGTAAACTGAAATGCCAAATGAATCCCATCCTGAATTGAGGGCCTGCGATTGGAGTTCACACAACGCAGCTGTGGAGGAATGCATTATGACCCACCTGAGAACAAAGAAACATGCTTCAACCCAAAGGGGCATCCTTACCGAAGTCACTGTCTGAGCCGTCAGGGCCTTCCCCACGGGTCCGGCTGCAGGCCGGGGCTCCACAGGTGACTCTGGGCCCGGGGTCCATCTGACAGGCCTTCGCAATGGAAGTGACCAGGTACTCGTCCTCAGTGTTCCTCCAGCCCCACCAGCTGATCTCCGGCTGGCTGCAGCGTGCGATAACTGCCCCGTTCCTCTGATGCCTGGTGGGATGGCGGGGGGCAGCAAAAACAAGATGGAGTTGAAATGTGGGCATGGCCGGTGCCGTTCGGCATATGGGTCCAGGAGGTCCGCGGTCTATGACACCCGGAGAGTAGCAGAACTAGGCTATTGCAGGTGGACATAGCCAGGGGAACTGCCCCTTGGCACCACCAGGCTACAGTTGCCCTACACCCCAACCAGAGTACGCCCTCCTGCCGCTTCTGGTCTCTGCCAGTCCAACATCTGCTTTGTCCTGGCATCCACACGGTAGAACAGGAGAGTCCAACTCCATCTTCCAAAAAATAAAATACTTATGTAAGAGCCAATTAGTGCCCTTTGTATAAATAGGAACCAATCTTTAGTTCCTCAGGGTGCAACCCGGAAGCACACAGTCTTTGACCACACCCACCCACACCGACACACCCAGACACGGACCCCCCCACACCGACACACCCAGACACGGACCCCCCCCCCCCCACACCACACCACCCACGGACCCACACCACACCACCCACGGACCCACACCACACCACCCACGGACCCACCCCACACCACCCACGGACCCACCCACACCACCCACGGACCCACCCACACCACCCACGGACCCACCCACACCACCCACGGACCCACCCACACCACCCACGGACCCACCCACACCACCCACGGACCCGGACACACCCACGGACACACCCACGGACACACCCACGGACACACCCACGGACACACCCACGGACACACCCACGGACACACCCACGGACACACCCACGGACACACCCACGGACACACCCACGGACACACCCACGGACACACCCACGGACACACCCACGGACACGGACACACCCACGGACACGGACACACCCGGACACACCCGGACACACACGGACACACCCGGACACACCCGGACACACCCGGACACACCCGGACACACACGGACACACACGGACACACACGGACACACCCGGACACACCCGGACACACCCGGACACACCCGGACACACACAAACACCACACAAGCAGTCATTTGTCAGGACTACTAACTAATATCTCATGGAAATAAATGGAACCAATGGTGTTAACTGCAAACATGACTTGGACTTTAATTGATCAAAACATTTTAAAAGTGCGTCAATTACTCTACCTGTGGAACAGCACATCAGGGGCTTAAAGCTTGGGCTTAGCCTCTACAACTTATTTTATTTTTTATTATTATTTTTAAGTACCCCTTCTCCGGGAACACTTGCCTTTCTACCCACACAACCTAGTGTGTCTAGTGTCTACGTCCACAACTCTGATGACACAGTGTCCTCTGAGGTGTGTGGCAGGCTCACCTCCCAGCCTGATGTTCAACACTAACTTTACAACACTCTGAGAAACAACAGCTACACAACAAAAGAAACGTGATATTTTCCTGTATTATAGACTGGGTGTGTGTGTCTGGGTGTGTGAGCATGTATGCGTGTTCTGTAGGTACAGAGTGTACGCGTGTTATAGAGTGTAGTGTGTAGAGTGAACGTGTGTGTGTGTGTGTGTGTGTGTGTGTGTGTACCTGTAGACAACCACTGGGATCCTCTTCGAGGACCTAAAGGAGCCGACGCTTTCCAGCTCCTTGTCGGTGATCCAGACGGGAACCAGCAGCTTCTGGGGGTAGCTGGAGCACAGCCTGGGGAGATCAGGGATTACTCATCAAGCACACACCGCAATAACCATGAAAAACCACCGGCATGAAATGCACGAGGAATCCACACCGCAATAACCATGAAAAACCACCGGCATGAAATGCACGAGGAATCCACACCGCAATAACCATCGGCATAAAATGCACGAGGAATCCACACCGCAATAACCATGAAAAACCACCGGCATGAAATGCACGAGGAATTCACACCTCAATAACCATGAAAAACCATTGGCATGAAACGAACGTAGGTTGATTTGTATGGGAGTAGTGAGGACGGGTCCCTACTGACACGGCCGGAGACCAAAGGCCTGGGCTGATATAACAGTCAACGGGTCGACAAGGCAGGTCGGCAGGGCTGTTGGCAGCGTCACAGCTGCCAAATGATATATGCCCGATGAAGTGGTAGATGCACTCGTTCTGATCTTTTCTCACACATTTTTGTTTTGTTAGCTGCCGTTTGTCTCATTGCTCCATCCGTAGTCGTTTGTTACGTATGTGTATTGTAAAGCGTCTTTGGAAAGCGCTATATAAATGTATTATTATTATTATTTATGGAGGCATTCTGTGCTCCTCATATCTCACCCCCTTCTCCTCCTTTCTCACTCCTTCCCCCTCCTCCTTTCTGCCTCACTCACACGCCATCAGCATCCCCCTCCACAGGATGAGTGGTGTGAGGGAGCAAGCAACAGAAAAATGTTGAAAGAGCGCAAGAGAGAATTAACTAAAGACAGAGGGAGACAGACCGAGATGAAGGAAGGTGAAACGCTGACAGGTTCAGAAAAGGCTCTTAGAAATGCTGAGTCACTGTCCCCATCCAGTCGACTCCACAAGCCGGCCTGGGACCTGACAGTCGACTCCACAAGCCGGCCTGGGACCTGACAGTCGACGCCACAAGCCGGCCTGGGACCTGACAGTCGACGCCACAAGCCGGCCTGGGACCTGACAGTCGACGCCACAAGCCGGCCTGGGACCTGACAGTCGACGCCACAAGCCGGCCTGGGACCTGACAGTCGACGCCACAAGCCGGCCTGGGACCTGACAGTCGACGCCACAAGCCGGCCTGGGACCTGACAGTCCAGCCGTTAGTCTGCTCAGGAGAGGCTGGCTAATCAATGCCTTACACTACAAAATGCACACCGACAAAAAATGGACATCGCAGGATGCTGACCATAGCAAGCTTTCAAACTGCAGCAAGCTGGCCCAGATTGGGATTTATAACGGGCTGTTGTTGGATTGGGCTGCAGGGTTTCTCTGGTTCCTCAACGCCACGGCTGGGAGAGCTCAGATCACCTTACAGTCGAATAGTCTTCTTTGAAAATCTATTTGGTCTAACAACCATTTAAACGGGGCATTATCCACATAGGCCAATGGGCACGGGCACGGGGTAGGGGAGTCACCCACCTGTAGTTGAGGTTGATGTCCGACACTCTCCAGGCATTCTGCATGTCAAAGCCCATCCTCCTCACCTCCATCTGGAGTCTCTGACAGACATGTTCCCCTACAGACAGGCAGAACAACATGGAGAAAGACAGATGCAATCCGGTTATGAACCGGATGTTTCCAGGTTGACAGCTAAAGTTACCTGAAGAGGTTTATCTGCTCCGACCCTAACCTGGCCTGAAGAGGTTTATCTGCTCCGACCCTAACCTGGCCTGAAGATGTTTAGCTGCTCCGACCCTAACCTGGCCTGAAGATGTTTAGCTGCTCCGACCCTAACCTGGCCTGAAGAGGGTCAGCTGCTCCGACCCTAACCTATTTGACATTATATTCTAAACGGTTTTAATTTTTCTTATTTCTTCACTGTTCTGTATTTGATTTTATATTCTTAATGGTTTTTATTATTTCTTATTTCTGTAACAGTTCCTCTGTCAAATGGATATTTATGTAAAGCACTTTGAATGACCATTGTGTATGAAATGTGCTATATAAATAAAATTGCCTTGCCTTGCCTTGCCTAACCTGGCCTGAAGAGGGTCAGCTGCTCCGACCCTAACCTGGCCTGAAGAGGTTTGGCTGCTCCGACCCTAACCTGGCCTGAAGAGGGTCAGCTGCTCCGACCCTAACCTGGCCTGAAGAGGGTCAGCTGCTCCGACCCTAACCTGGCCTGAAGAGGGTCAGCTGCTCCGACCCTAACCTGGCCTGAAGAGGGTCAGCTGCTCCGACCCTAACCTGGCCTGAAGAGGGTCAGCTGCTCCGACCCTAACCTGGCCTGAAGAGGTTTAGCTGGTCCAAACCTAACCTGGTCGGCAGAGGTGTAGGTGCTGGTCCTCATCATCGGCGCTGGCTCCCAGGCACCAGGCGTGGTAGGCCAGGGCAAACAGGTCCTCCAGCCTGCCAGGGTGGGCAATTGCCCGGTTTAGACGCTTCAGCCACTCCTGACACTGCTTGAATGTGGAGAAGTGGCATCTGAGGAGGAATCAGAACCCAAACACTTAATGGCAGGAAGAGGAACACATTAATCCTGTTGTTTTTGGCGTGGTTTGCCCACATTGATATCGTTAACATCTTCTGAAGCTCAGTGTACTACTAAAATAAAGAAAACAACAAGCCTGTCAGTTGGTTAAGACGGCCATAACTAAAATAAAAAAAGTAAACAACACGGGTTCATTACATAACTTATTTTACATGGTGGGGGTCACCAAATATTTTTCATGAAAATCCAGGCTTGGTTCAAGATCACCATAATGAATGCTGATTATTCCATAGCTCTATATCCTAATGAGAGTTCAGAGGGTTCTTCAGATTGGTTTCCCCGGGCCACAACATATCATTAAATCAGGCACGATCAAAGACGTTGGACCCCTTCTGAAGTCCCCATCATCTCTACGAGGAACAACATCAGACAGACATTTCCGCCTCTGTCAGCATCTTTAGCCAGAAACACTAGGGGTTTGGAGGAAAATAAATGGGCTGAAGGGCCAACATTTCCTTAAGCTTCTTGAAAATAAAGAGGAAAAGTGTTGTTAAGTCAAACACGTTCTTGAGCCAACTCCATGACTGCTCTTTTCCAAAAGCCCTAACAGACGAGCAATTTTCCAACCAGTTTTCACACGAATAGGAATATGGTGTTAAATCCCAAAAGAGAGACACTGCTTTAATAATTTACCAACAGGGCTATGCACTCAGGGGCCAGTTAATTAGAGAATAAAGAATCACTCCTATAGAGTAACGCAGCCGCAAACTGCTTAGCAAAGTCTGATGAGGACGTTTTCAGTTGCTACATGTACACGTCCACCTGGGCCCTTTCACATAAAAAGCGTCTCTAGTGTTTATGGGGAACGACCAATTTGGCAGCGCTCGAGGGGACTTCTTTGACAGTTGAAGGCGACGTCCGAGAATCGTGCACGCTAACAAGCATACGAGGAGGAGGTAAGATCGAGGTGGGCAGGGTGGCCTCCCGGCACGCCCAACTGGCGATCGCATCCTTTTAAGGCGCCGATCTCAGAGACGTCAGGCTGCTCTGCGGGCCGGGCCGGGCCTGGCATTCGACGAGGTAACATAATAAACCGGCCACATAATGCAGTCTATTAAGCAATTGTGTGACATTTATGTAACACAGCAGAGAGCCTTGTCCGGAGCGCAGATGTTTTCCTACTGTGGTACTGGCCCTACTCCACGAATCAAACTAAACCAAAGCAATACCATCATTAATGTTATTCTGGATGTCTACGTCAGAAACAGAGATGACCAGAATTTCTCTGGCTAGGGCTTCTCCTAAAAAAAAAATAATCTAAAAGTGCATCAAAAACAAAAGAAATAGATAAATCATGAGTAGCCTAGCCCCAGTTAGGTAGGTCAAACACAATAGAGGCCAATTATTTCAGTACATGGGGCCTCCAAAGACAGAGAGGGTTATGGAAATACCCCCTACCCATTCCAAAATGTCAGGGTGTAGGTCCCAAGCCCATCTGAGTCATTCTATTTCTATGCAAGACGTGTTGTCTTTACCTTACGACTTTAGAGTCCTTGCAGATGATGTGAAGTTGAAACATGTCTCTGCTCTCGACGCTTTCTATTAGCCTGAGTGGCACCTGCAGGGGGCGACAGAGAGGACATCACATGACACCAGGAGAGACACGACTCATGTCAGAGGGGGTTGGGATTATTAACAGAACAGGCATGTGCACGTCATGTGTGCTTACACAGCTGTCAATCATTATTCAATAACAGAACCACTGTAACCCCCCCCCATTATTGCTTTCTAGTAATATGCACATCCATTCTGCAGCACTGGCTGAATGACAGTGTTCTAATGTAGGCGGCGGTAATGGGGGGGGGGGGGGTGTAAGGAGGAGAGAAGCTGAGGGTTGCTACGGACACAAGGTACTCACAGAAATCTGATCTTCCACACCTGGATATGTCTACAAGACAATGACAGAGACCAGGACCGGGAAAAGGAGAGGAAATGGAAAAACTATTAAACTGAAGACATCAAACAATGGAAGGAAGGTGAGGGATTACACAGAGAAACAGGTGGATGGAAAATAATAAACTCAACCAGAAGAAAATCACAGCGGAAAGACTCTCCTACCGAACACTAGAGAGCCACTAAAGGAAAGTATGAAAAAATAGGAAAAAGAGGAAAACTGAGAAAAGGGGAGCAGGTTTAATGGCAATGAGCAGGTCTTAAGACGGGGCAAATAGAGCTTTGTGGTTATTAGTTCTGAAGAGACCTACTACCTGCTAGTGACTGCAACTAGGGAGCAGAGGAGGAACAGAAAGGAGGGGGGGAGAGGCATGAGAAGGGAGGTGGGGGAGGGGGCTGTAGAGGATGATGGGGGAGGGGGATAGGGGAGGGGGTGTAGAGGGATGAGGGCAGTGAGGCATGGGGTGTAGAGGGATGAGGTGGTAAGAGGAGGGGGGTGTAGAGGGATGAGGTGGTAAGAGGAGGGGGGTGTAGAGGGATGAGGGAGGTGAGGCATGGGGTGTAGAGGGATGAGGTGGTAAGAGGAGGGGGGTGTAGAGGGAGGTGAGGCAGGGGGTGTAGAGGGATGAGGGGAAGGGGGTGTAGAGGCATGAGAACAGTGAGGCGGAGGTGGTAGGAGGAGGTGAGGGGGGTGTAGAGGGATGAGGGTGGTGAGGTGGAAGTGGTAGGAGGTGATCATAGGAGGAGGTGGTAGGAGGAGGGGAGAGGGCGTAGAGGGATGAGGGCGTAGAGGCGGGGAGGTGAATGCACACAATCAGGTTGTCTGTATTACAGCAGAGCTGACGTCAGCCTGAGGACCGCTAGATGCAGACGTGGGAAAGTGCACGTCTCTGCTAAGTGTGTGTGTGTGTGTGTGTGTGTGTGTGTGTGTGTGTGTACACACAACTATGCACGTAGGTAAGCTCTGGGCCAGCTCCCCATGACCCCAGAGGTCACATGAAACTCTGCTAAATGCATCACTCCTGTATTAGGCAAGCCAACTAGGCCTGGGGAGGGCCAGGGAGCTCTCAAAGCACTAGGCACGGACCCGATACACATTAAACTCTCATACATTAATGAAGCAATAACTCACCAACTATACACTCGTTTCTGGTGACTTTCGTGCTTTAATGTTCTGAACATTTGTCAACGTCTTGTTTTCTTAGAGAACCATAAAATCTCGATACGCCACAGAAATAAACAGGAAAACCACTTGGCCCCAACTTCAATGGAGAACAATCTAAAAATAACACTACAGCGTCATAATAACAACCGTTTTGTCGTCAATCACACTCCAACTCAGACTCACGCTGAAATCTGGCCCCTGCATTTGACAGGTACTTGGTCTGCCACACCGAGCAGAGGGCAAAATGACAGATTTGTTCAGCTTTCCAGAAAAGGGATTCAAATTAACAACCCTTTGGTTATAGGCTCTGGCCGCTACGCTACTCATCCCGATGTGACTATTGATTTCCGCAAGCCCCCCCTCCATTTACTATGGGAGTATTCAGGGGCCAAGACGGGCCAAGCTCAAGACCCTAGAAAGACACTGCTTCTCAAAGAATCGCACCGTCAATTTAAAAATCGCCTAATTTACTTTAAGCACTATGTGGTCCTCGCCCAAGGGTTTAGGACATCTGACCAGTACCAATTTGAAATTAACCAGACAATCCATGCGCCGTGCCCAGAATGGCGAAAATCCCATTCAGATTAAACAACTTGTCAAAAGAATAGAAATAGTGAGGTTGAATAAAACGTATGTTCTTGGTTAAACATGCCCAACCACAGTGGTTTTCCATATGACAGCAGGGCACTGCTGTAGTAGTGGCCAATATTGTCCATCTCCTACATAGTTAATCACTATTTTTCTCGTCTGGTGGATTTCTTACAAAAAATTAAATACAAAATACGAAAACACACTCCAGTTATAATTAATAAAATCCCAGCTACAGACGCAGTCAGAACCTGAATGTTCTAGGGCTTAACCAGCGCTCCAAACCACAGCCTCTGGGCACCAGTACTACTGTAGTCCGTTTGAAACCGGCCCACTGAAGCTTCCGTTAGCCATCTTCCTGCCAGGTAAAGCATAAAATGCCTGTTTTCTTTGTTTCTTTTATTTTTACTTGAGGTGTTTGCTTGTTGTTGTAGCTTGGCCCAGGTTCCCAGTATATTATTTCACAAATGACACACTAAACCCAAAGTAGCGCACTACTGTCAGCATTGGGGGCCATTTGGGAGGCGGATGAACGAGGTGCATCGTTGTGTCTTACGTTGATGACGGAGTCCTTGAACTTGATGTGAAGCCTGTAATTGGAAATGGCAATGATGGCGTCGTCAGCTCGGCCCAAATACTCCACTCCTTCCCCCTGAAGAGCCGGGAACGGCACCTAGTGGGGGCACAGACGTCAACAAAGCGTTAGCGTGGCGTCCACACAACATTACCACAACATCAACATGAGCGTAACATCACGGTGATGTCAACACTACATTAGCATGACATCAATATGAGCGTAATATCACTGATGTCAACACAACATTACCACAACATCAATATGAGCGTAATATCACTGATGTCAACACAACATTACCACAACATCAACATGAGCGTAATATCACTGATGTCAACACAACATTACCACAACATCAACATGAGCATAATATCACTGATGTCAACACAACATTAGCATGACATCAACATGAGCATAATATCACTGATGTCAACACAACATTAGCATGACATCAACATGAGCATAATATCACTGATGTCAACACAACATTAGCATGACATGAACGTAACAATCAGACTGCCTTATCCATGCGGTGATTAGGAGACCAGAAAAATATGTAGATGTGTGTGTGTGGGTTGATTGTGTTATATCCAGTTTTAAACCTAAACATTTCTTCCTTTTAATCTCATTGTAGTCCGTGAAATGAGAAAAATGGCCTACTGCCACTGGGGCCCAGAACCTTTAACATGTCAAACCAAAGAAAACATTAGAAAAAATAAATTACAGAAAAACATAGAACAACAAACAAAGGCAAGAGAGCGTGGATTGAGCCCTAGGGACCCAACATGCCACTACAAACTGAGCCCCCACTGAGCATGGCCTCTGTAAAGTCTTCATAGGTTCAGTTAGAGTTGGCTTGTGTACCAGAAGCAGCAACACGGGACAGTTTGTGGAAAATTAAAACATGGTAATTCCAAATAGCACATGGCTGCACTAACATGAAAGGTCCTCTGTGAGGGGAGCATGTGGGCTGGTCTTTGAGCCTGAACGAGCAGGCCCAGAGTGTCGGGAGGGAGGTTGTCCGTCTGTCTGACATTCTGTCTTTTCCTGTGCTTGGTCTGTGTGCGTTGTCTCTCTTTCTCTGTGAATGTGCTGCCCGTTTGCCTGTCCCTGTTGCCGGGCGTGCTGCCCGTTTGCCTGTCCCTGTTGCCGGGCGTGCTGCCCGTTTGCCTGTCCCTGTTGCCGGGCGTGCTGCCCGTTTGCCTGTCCCTGTTGCCGGGCGTGCTGCCCGTTTGCCTGTCCCTGTTGCCGGGCGTGCTGCCCGTTTGCCTGTCCCTGTTGCCGGGCGTGCTGCCCGTTTGCCTGTCCCTGTTGCCGGGCGTGCTGCCCGTTTGCCTGTCCCTGTTGCCGGGCGTGCTGCCCGTTTGCCTGTCCCTGTTGCCGGGCGTGCTGCCCGTTTGCCTGTCCCTGTTGCCGGGCGTGCTGCCCGTTTGCCTGTCCCTGTTGCCGGGCGTGCTGCCCGTTTGCCTGTCCCTGTTGCCGGGCGTGCTGCCCGTTTGCCTGTCCCTGTTGCCGGGCGTGCTGCCCGTTTGCCTGTCCCTGTTGCCGGGCGTGCTGCCCGTTTGCCTGTCCCTGTTGCCGGGCGTGCTGCCCGTTTGCCTGTCCCTGTTGCCGGGCGTGCTGCCCGTTTGCCTGTCCCTGTTGCCGGGCGTGCTGCCCGTTTGTCTGTCCCTGTTGCCGGGCGTGCTGCCCGTTTGTCTGTCCCTGTTGCCGGGCGTGCTGCCCGTTTGTCTGTCCCTGTTGCCGGGCGTGCTGCCCGTTTGTCTGTCCCTGTTGCCGGGCGTGCTGCCCGTTTGTCTGTCCCTGTTGCCGGGCGTGCTGCCCGTTTGTCTGTCCCTGTTGCCGGGCGTGCTGCCCGTTTGTCTGTCCCTGTTGCCGGGCGTGCTGCCTGTTTGTCTGTCCCTGTTGCCTGTCTTTATGTATGTGTTGTCGGTCTGTGAATGGGCTATCAAACCTTCTGTTAATAATCCAGCTATGGGCTCCTGACCCCTGACCCAAAACCCATATGTATTCCAAAAGGCACCCTATTCCCACAAGGGCATCATGCTGGCTTGCTATTTAAAGGGTACAGGGTGTCATTTAAAGGGTACAGGGTGTCATTTAAAGGGTACAGGGTGTCATTGGGAACCACTCAGGGAGAGACAGGACCCCTACATTAACATAATTGAGGCCCATCAAAGGATAATAAGAACATCTTTCATCTCCTCCAGAAGCAGTGCATTTATCTACTTAAAAGCCCAACCAGGTGGAGAGAGTGTGCAGGTGGGGCGCGAGGCGGACTGATACCACAATTCAACAACAGATATCTTTGGCCCTGCTGAAGTATTACAAAAAGAGAAGGGAGCACTTTATAGCACTTAAAAGAGAATCATTTAGCCGTGATGGTGACAAACGAGGGCCGTGTTAAACTTCTCATTAAACTCATGAGTGGAAGCGGACGAGAAAAGACTTAGCATTGACTGATGTTTAACACTAAATTTAAAATGAGATAAAGTATTTTAGCTGTGTAACTTCGAGGAAACCATATAAAAGAGATCTAATCACTTCCCTGGGCCTGGAACTATGCTCAGATACCATGATGAAAGGATGCGTGGCTTGCGGTCATAAGAGGTACTATCCCAGTGTGTGGGAGAAATTGTGTGTGTGAGGGAGTGAGACAGAGAGTTGGGAGGGGGTGTGCCAGCAGGACATTCCTGGGGAAAAGTGGTTTGGTTGTTGGGGTTGTTAGGCAGTGACGGGAGGCATGATTAGACCCCATACAACATCTACATTATAATTATTCTATTCTGGGGACCCATCTCCCTACAGTGTAGCTGGTTACAAACCACGGCATCCCAATAACACTCCGTCCAAAGGTCCACCTGAAACAGGGCCAGAAAACCCAGGGCTGGATGAAGAACAGTACATCAACAAGGCTGCCAGGCTGTAGTTTTTTGTCCGACTGGTTATGAGAAACTGAAACGAGATCCGCTGGAGAAGGAGAACATCACCCAAACACTAACGAAGCCTCCAGGGTCTCGTTAAGTCAGGGCAACCTAATGAGAGAGACACCAACAGGGCAGGAGGGTGTGGTACTTTATTATAATCAAAATGTATTCTAAAGATGTTGATATACATAAACAATTCAAGATAGCTCCATCTACCCCTGTTTCGACAGCCTTAAAGCAAGTGGAGTCGACGGCAGAAAGATGGTTCTCGAACCTGTCCACGGGGACTTAATCACGGGTTTCACAATTTTGCAGATGGCAAGTATTTGAACACCATAGTTCCTCACCATGGGGTGGACAAATAATTCACACGCTAATTTAGGTTCTCTTGATCTGGAACACAGGAAATGCATGGAATTGCCGGGAATCAGATGATATGAAACAAGAGCAGCTGAAGCCGGTCTACAGCTAAAGGCAGGGAACCAAGAAACGCTGCTAAGAGTGACATAACTGAAACGCTAGGCGCACACAAACCTTTCAGAGCTGCATCAACCCAGCTCCAGTCATGCTGTTAGTAGCACCATTAACATGCTGCGCAGTTTCCCCAGAGCCAGAGCTCTTCAGCTGTCCTGTAAACACATGCGTCTGACTGACGGGATGCTAGCTAGCACTGCAGAAGTCACGTTTCCCCCACTTTCGCCTCAGGCAGTAGAGATAAGAGCGGGAGAAAGAAAAACATGCAGTGACTAATATTCTGACTCGGCGGCTTGTGAGTCGTGACTTTCCGTTTCAGGCAGCCGGGGCTTGGGGGGGGGGGGCATGGATGGCAGTAAAGCCTGGCTATCCGTGTGGTCCTACTAGGGATTGAGCTGGGGGTATGGGGGGGCGCAGTTAAAGACACGACTGGCGGTGGCACTGTCACGGGTTTGACCGTCGCCCAGCAAGAAACGGAGAGGGGGAGGAAGATCACACGCAAAGAGCATGACAAAAAGAGGAACAGCAAATGTGACAGGCCAGGAAGACAGAGGGCAGAATTAGGGAGGGTGACACGAATAAAACAACATGGCCATGATGGCACTTGTGACAGCTGTGGGGAGGCGGAGTCAGACACCCAGGTGTGGAAGAGCAACACGAACATAAAACACTTCATCATGCAGCCCATTTATCTGACTGAACAGTAGGTGCCCTTTCAAAGCAGGTGTGCTTCACAGGCTTTTCTTATTTATTTTTTTTAAAGCATATGTGCGCTTCTGAATGTCAACTTGTTAAGCTCTGACTTAAACAGCCAGACAGGACACTAGACCAGGATCCTACGACAGTTACACGCACACCGCCCTCGGACAGAAAGCAGTAGACAACAGACCGTGAAAAGCAGGCTGGCAACCGGTGACAGGTTAAAGGTCATGTCACCGTGGAAACCCCACCACTGGAATATTAGCATTTCAGTCGCAGCAGAGAAGGACGTAGGTCGTATTACTCACGTCTACAGTGGAGAACAGAATAGTGGAGTGGAATAGGATGTCTCTATTACTGATACGCATACAAACTAAAACCAAATACCAAACTGCTCTGGGGTTCAAGCCACTGTGTTCGATAGACAACAGGACCGATTTTTCCTCCAACCAAACATCTACAGTAGCCTTCATGCCCTCATCCACAACTGACGAGGATAAGGCCAGGTGTTTCTGTAAAAGCACTTTGTGACAACTGCTGATGTAAAAAGGGCTTTATAAATACGATCGATTGACCAGCCTGGCCTTTCCACTTCCCTTTTAATAAACTCCCTTCTGAGGAAATATGAATTCACTACACATTTCTCAGATCTTTCCAATCCTAGCAGATCTCCACAGGTGATCACATCATAGGAAGGCAGTTGCTTCTGTTCAGGTAAGGGGCTTCTGGAATTTACTATTCCCCACTACATTTTGAAAGAGGCTTCCATTGAGCCAGCACCTGCGACTCCTGGAATCGAAACAGCCACAGTTTTGTTCAGTGATGGTCAGTAACACGAAGTGTTAAGACGACTCAAATATATTGATCAGTTTTATTATACATTATGACATGAAGCTATAAAAGCCATTGAAAAGAGGCCAATAAGCCTGCGCATATACATTCAAGGTGAAACTGGAGAAAATGCTGACGAGAGACATTTTTAATGCTTTAAAAAAATATAGAAATAAATCACACAGAAAGGGTTTAGCGCATCAAAAACGTTCCTCTCCTTCATTTACATCCGGACATTTAGGTTTGACAGCGGTCAAGGTCACAGAGACCAAACTGCATCATAAAGAAAAAGCTACTGGCATCGAAAATGAAAGTGTGCTGTAAATTATTCTTGTCTAGGGCCTTCAAACTAACCAATATTATAAATGGAAAAAGGGATATGAAACACAAGCAAGAACAAAAATGTATGGAATACCAACAGAGGTTAATGTAACATTCTAGAACAGACAAGGTCCTCTGAGGTCGACCACTTCGCCTACAGGACTTCAGAATTCTTCAGGGCATGGATCCACACGGACCCAACGACGGATTTGCAGCAGATTGGCCGGCGGTTCATTCATTGAACATTCCATCGCATCCTGAATATGCTCTACTGGGTTAAGCTATGTCCACAAGTAAACTACACAGGGATTTGTCAACCAGTGTTTCTCCACTCCTCCATTGTGCCGTATTGATGACCCCAGAAGCCACTATCGGATTTTGGCTGATTGTGCTGAAAGCTGTGTGTGTCGTCTGCTGCAACAGCCAGGCAGTGACAAAGACAAGATGTCTGCAGCATGACGACACTGAGGTTGTTTCCACGGCCCCACCACGACACCCACCCCACCACGACACCCACCCCACCACGACACCCACCCCACCACGACACCACGACACCCACCCCACCACGACACCACGACACCCACCCCACCACGACACCACGACACCCACCCCACCACGACACCACGACACCCACCACGACACCACGACACCCATCCCACCACGACACCCATCCCACCACGACACCCACCCCACCACGACACCCACCCCACCACGACACCCACGACACCACGACACCCACCCCACCACGACACCACGACACCCACCCCACCACGACACCACGACACCCACCCCACCACGACACCCATCCCACCACGACACCACGACACCCATCCCACCACGACACCCACCCCACCACGACACCCACCCCACCACGACACCCACCCCACCACGACACCCACCCCACCACGACACCACGACACCCATCCCACCACGACACCCATCCCACACCGTCATGCGTGACAAGATGCATAAAGTGGAAGTTCGACATAACAGAACATAGCTGGCAAGGTGATATTCTTTATCCAACGTTCGGATAAACACGTGGGTAGAATTTGAGTCTTTGCTAGTAATGCGATACGCTTGATAGCCAAGACGTCCCGCCCAGAGCAACGACTCGCTGGCCGGGCTTAAAAGGGGCAACCCATCAGCAAACCAATCAACATGAAAGCTTCACTGAAAGGGGAAGCATCCGGTCCTATTCAACCTGTTTTAAGACAACTTCAGCAGTTAACTTGAATGAACTAACCTTTTGCCTTTTATTATTCAAAACAAATGCACTGCATTTCAGAGCCAAGTGGCAGTAAAAGCGATTCAAGAGATCCTTACGTAAACATATACAGTTCTACATCTTTTAATGATGACTACTGTCAGAATTTAGCAGTTATCTATAGTGGTTAATTAATAAAGAACCCACACAAATCAAGTGAGGAAATGCATTTCTGTTTTTATCGGATTAATGCTGCAGAGTAGTCCTTTTTAATGAATGTCCAAAATCTTCACTGTAATGCTGGTTACAAGCTGATATATACATTGCAAAGATCAGGTCTCCAAGACAGTAACCCCCCATGCCAAATGGTCAATGTAAACATTCCTGTGGTTATCAGAGCGCTACCTACTGAGAGATAATCTAAACAGAGATGTTTCTGTTGTTCTCATTATCTAGGCACATTCACTTCCAATGAAATGTACATACACATTGTCTTAATACTGTGTGAATACATAATTATTAATGCTCCGATTCCACTCTGAGACTTGATCTCCTACATACACAAAAATTATGTCTGGCTGGCAACACACTCATATTCTGTTAGATTACACGTGATCTACTCAAAAAGGTTATTCAAGGAAGGACAGGAGCTATGTATTTTTGGCCAGTGTCCTTAGACCTCCTTCACTGATACCCTCCCACCTCCTCCCACCTCCTCCTCGCATGTACACTAGGTGCAGACAGCTCATCCTGAAGTATCAACGTGACAATGGCCGACTATCCCAGCGTTCCAGGGAGCTGCTCCGTGGCTCACTTCGGAATGCCCCGCCGTATTCCGAAGTGATTACGGACGAGCTCTCAGAGCGGCCCTCTAGACGTGTTGGACACACCGGCCGAGCCATGTCACGACCGCCAATCCCGGCTCTAATCCCCACACGGTCTAATTGACTTCCAAAGCCCTCCTGTGGAGGGAGGTGTGGCCTGAAGGGCGACGCTCCGAGGAGAGATTGGATTCGTTCCCTTCATACCTACATGCTGTTAGACGGTTGGGATCGCTGTTCCGAGAAAGCATGGACGCGGATCCAGCTTTACTCTGATCTTCAGAGGATATGCATTTCGCTCACTAAGAGGCTTTTGCAAATGTGCGGCTTATGTTCTACATGTGTATTTACCCTCAACATTCTATAGTTGTTTTCTAACTTGATCAAGATGCAGCTTCTTGTACGCTACAATATTCACTTTACTTAAGATATTTTAGTAACACACATTGCGTTGCTTTGTATTTCAGCCAAACACCACTACCCCTTATGACTTGTCTCCCAAACATTGCATACGATTGCTTAAGAACCCAGAAATCATATTTAAGAGATTAGGTGGTTTAGGATCCTTGTGGGGGCTTGTCTGTCCTGTGTGTGTGTGTGTGTGTGTGTGTGTGTGTGTGTGTGTGTGTGTGTGTGTGTGTATTAACACAGCGCCTCACCCCTTTGGCCAAACCAGGCAGAACAATGAGAAAAAGATTTACTACACAGTAACATGCCCAAATAAAGAGGAAGGAGCTTGCGAAATGACAGCAAGACTAAAACCAACAGCATGAGTCGTACTGTTTTGTCTGCGGGTGCATAACTGTGTGATTGAACGTGTATTTTTGAGCCCGTGGTCCCTGACTCCCACCTGCAGGCTGTCGTCCTCCTTGAAAAGCTCCTTCTGGGGGAACAGGTCCTTGGCCTGGATGTACTCCAGACTGGGGGGTCCCTCCTCACCCTGCAGCACAGGAGGAGACAGGTCACACATCGCAGCTCTTAACACACAAGTTATCATTACTACAAAATTAAAACCCACTAAAACACTCCCTTCACAGAAGTCTAGGTGATTTTAGCATGTTTAACCAAGCGCACACAGACACAGACACACCACAGCCATGGTGGCAGTGGAGGAAGTACGTGCAGATTAAACATCTACCCGGCCGGACCTTGGATATCACACAGCAGGACAAGGTGAAAGACCTGCGCTTGGCATCGCTTAGGCGAACAGCCATAGCCCAAACGGCACCCTAATCCCTCCAGAAAACGCACTTAACCAGTGGACCCAGGGGATGAGCAGGGCACTAAATAGACAATAGAATACAATTTGGAAGGGGACGACAAAGACAGGAGTGGAATGTATAGGGCTGGAAAACTACTGTAACTTTCCCAATCCAGGTAATAAATAAATCCAGGTAGTCATATCCCAGGAATCAAGAGAATAACTAGGAACTTCTGTGTTCTAACACCCAGAAATCTAGAACCTTTGGGAATTTGGGGAATGCTAACAGCATTTTGCTGAACAAAACTTCCAAGTAAATAACCCCTTTAAAATGCCATTAATTCTGGTATAGTTGGCAATGGTTGGTAAAGCAATAAACCAGCAATATCAGTTTGAAGTCAGTCCTTCAAAGGCGACCGAACAAGTGGCTCTTTGCAAACATTTACTCAGCATGTGAAGACAGCCTGCATCGGTCTTTGACTCTGGCAGTCATGGTCTTAGGCAAACAGCGGAATGAAAGATTGACTAATGGAGCACGTTTGGCCAGTGGTCAGATTAGTACATTTAGTCAGGGCAGGACCTCAAGGTCATTGATTAAAACTAAGGAAAATTCAGGGCTTTGATACAAAACACTGGACAAACCTGTTTAATATTATAAAATTTTATTCAGGCAAAACAAACATAATAAAACATTTTGCCACAGTAATAATAATAATAATAACAGCAAACCAAACAACACAAACATAAAAAAAAGGTAGATTGGTCTTCTCTGAGCTGGAGCTCATTCATCTTCTGCAGGGCATATCAATTCAAGGGAGTCTGACAGACTTCAGAAACATCCTGTTGTGTATCCAGTACCATCCAACCCTGTGTTCTCATGCTGAATTTCGCATTATCCTTTAGGTCATCTCTTTAATAAGATATTCTGGTTGTTTTGCAGGAACATTTTGTGATTTAACAGAAGAGAACACTGCGCTCTCCTCAAACACAGACAGGGCCATCCCAATTAATTATTGGTTAGGAGTCCTAACGTTGTCGGAGTTAACTAAGAGGGCACAGCGGCATATCACACGTAATGGTTTAAGTGTAGAAGCCGCTTTGTGCATAAAAAAATATAATCTACCAAAAGAAATTTCAGTAAAATAATCCACTCCTAATCTTCATCTTTACCAAATCAAGCCAAGAGTCAGGTATGCATGTCTGGGGTTACAACAATGTTTTGCTTGCTGGGATAAACCAGCACCCAGGGGCGCTACCGCGATATATACTTTTAGATGTTAGAGCACAGCTGCAGTTGGCTACAGACAAAGCATCCCTCCTGCTCTGAGAGTTTACCCTTAGAGCTCTCACAGGCCAGTCAGGAGTTTTCCATTAGGTGGTCATCAGTTATGACCTATTACGAGTGACAAGCTCTTTATTCAGTGACGGAGTGTGCTCCAGAAGCCTTCTGTCGGTGTCAGTCTCCCGCCACAGACAACCGGCGGCGACAGACGTCACCATGGCAACCAGCCCGGCTACAGCCCAAGGCGTAACACCGGACATCACCTGGCACCCACGGCTGCCATAACCCTGAGACACACCTCAGTTAGAAGGCGTGCGAACACGTGACCGGAAATATCAGAGGCAAATGTTTAGTCCGAGTTCAGGTCAGACAAATAAAGAATAAAGCATTTCAAAAGACACCAATGAAAAACGGACCGTTTAAAAATGATGAGCATGACTATTTCCCCACCTTCCATACAACAGAAAAGCAGCTTTTCAGCATCAAATGAAAGAGAAGGAAACCGATATCACTCAAAAGTAATGAGTCATAGTGGACAGAAATGCAGAAACACAGGACAGCTACTTTAGCTGCTGTTGTCTAGCATTTATACCCCATGCCTGTCAGTAATAATAGCCTCTTGGATGAATAAAGTGTAGTAAATTGAATTCATCATACTTTTCCCCTACATACTGCAGACATGCTGCTAGACTAATTGAAGGAGGGATGCCTGCCAAGAAAGGGGAGAGGATGACAGATGGCCAGGGAGGACACCGGGTAGAGATAGGACATTGTGACCTTGAAGGCAGGAACGCGACAGATATGAGATGATGACAAACCCTAGGTTTCTTAGGAATGACACCCGTCCGACAGGTGGATTCCACAGTCAGACTGACGGGTGTATTTCAGCAATGCAATGAAATAACCAGGAGGCCGAACACCAACGGCTCCACAACAACTAACTCAGGTAAAGAATTGAAAAATAAAATTAAAAAAGACATCCTCTTAATAACATAAGCGCAGAGCTGAAAAACACACCTCTACTATACAGCTCTGCGGCTGTTCCGGATGACTGCAGTCAAACATTGGGCTAGGAAATGCTAAAGGACATCTTTCAATAGTATTCAATACTTCAGAATGGAAAAAAAAACAAAAAACGCACTCATGGTTTGTTGAAGTATCACTGGCAGATGATCGCCTAGCAACGTCAATGTGATCTATTGGATGAATGCCTACTGCAGAAATCCTTTGGAAAAATAGAAAAGCACACGGGAAACCTGCTCAGGAACTAGTGTGTGGAGCACCAACACACACAGACCTAGAGCGCTAGACAACCATTACCGTCTAACCTCCACAGAGGAGAAAACCTGGAAGCATTAGGAGGATACAGATATAACTCCTTCCTCCCAACCCGGCTGTCTCCCCCAGCAGCAGGTGTCCTCCCTCCCTCCCCCCATCCCCCTCCATCCATCAATACCATGGCTCAGACACAATGGTGACGAGAGGAAGAGGGCCCACAGCAGCCAGACGAGACACTGCGACGAAGATGACGCTGCATGCCACGAAGGGGCCTCGAATCAGATGCAAGTCAGCCCTGGCATGTTCACACGCACACACCATTATCAGTGGAAAAGTCCCTGTGACATTATCAGTGGAAAAGTCCCTGTGACATTATCAGTGGAAAAGTCCCTGTGACATTATCAGTGGAAAAGTCCCTGTGACACTATCAGCCACGTTCAAGTGGAAAGTCTCCACAACATTTCATGCCTTGTGAAAGTAGGAAGAACCCTGACCAAATCTAGCTGTTTACGGAGCAACTTTTCTGACATGGGATGCATGCAAGCGCTTCAAAATGACTCTAAATAAGCAAAACGAGGAACGGATCATCATATCGACAGCCGCCAGCATTGAGCCATGTGAACCCAACGGGACAGGGACGGGACGCCCATTTCTGCTACCAACACGTGGAGGCGGCACCATGGGAAGGCTCCAGGAACAACTCACAGGTCACGGTGATAAATCTGCCAACAGACAGCGCCATCACTGACGCCTCGTTACCGGTGTAACCAAAAACAGAGCCAAAGTGGATGAGAGCGGCAGTAGGTTGGATCCACACACCTGCCACAAAGACGCCGCTGTTTTGCGTTTCCCCTCCTCTGGCTTTGGGTTGATTATGGTGCAGAAATGTGGGCAGCGGCACAGGAAGCGTGAGATGTACCCGTGAAAACTTGAGTGCTGAAAAGGCGTTCTTCAACCACTGGGCGAGCTAACACCACAGGCAGAGCCCATCAAAGGAGACACGCGATGCTAACGCCGACGACCTCGGCGCAGATGTTCTCAAATGAACACTGAGATCCAGACAGCTCAGTTTTTCTAGGCCCCGTCACTGTCATTAGAAGCAATGAGATGTTCTGTGACGTCTAGCCTGCACACGCTGTACCTCCATGAAGGCGCCATGGTGACCATACAAAGAAATGGCAGTTGCTCAGAATGAGCATTACCACTGAACTCTAAATTATTTTCCTTCCACGGTCGTCAACCAGAAATGTAATCCTTTCTTGAGAACTCAAAACGCACACTAATGTTGTCTCGATCAGTGTTTACATTAGCTGCGAAATGGTACCAGGTGTAGTTGTATGGCAGACAAATATCTACGGCCAAAATGTCCCATGGAAAAAGGGACAAATGAACAAATAGATTAATAGCTTATTAAATCGCCTAATATTGTGCGACCTAGATGATCTGATGCCAAGAAAACAGCGAACCTTACAGTACAGTACAGTGTTTGGTCATGTGAGACTAAGCATTGCGCAAGAATCAAAGGCTGCATGTCAGAGGAAAGCTAGCAGAGATCTTCAACTCTCCCAAATCCATCGTACTGTGAATACAAGGTCCTCCATCAAGGCAAAGCTATAGTCTTGCCCAACATTAAATATTTTTACTATGAAACAGACAGTCATCAAAGCCTCAACAAAAGCCTCTAGTGAACCCTGCCTAGCATATATAGTAAGATTAAAATTAAACCTGTGTGAACCAATGACCTTTAAGCATATCAGAATACAGCCGGTCTGATGATGCAGCTGCTGGGTCATCAATCAACCTGCTCTGCAATGTGTGTCACTATGACAACGACCATCAGTCATGGAGCATGGATACTGACCACAGCCTTGGGCAGTACCGTGCTCGGACCATGTGCTGAATCGGGAAAAAGTGGGCGGAGTTGTCAGCGCACATAGACGGGCGTGTTGGTGTGAGTGACACGCGGCTATTGGAGTGAGTGACGCACGTAAAAATAAACTGACGACACTTGCCCGTCGGTGAGGGCGATACACTTCAATGTAGTCCAGCACGTCCACGAGAAAGGGCACTAAATAGTAAAAGGGGCATGTGCTCTGCACAGGTTGAGCTTCACCTGTACACGTGCCTGGCCTTGGGGAGAGGTCAGCCTGAGACTTTGAAATCTATTCTGTAACTGACTGGAAGCCAATGCAAAGATTTAAGAATCGGAGTGATGTGCTCTGTTCTCTTGGTTCCGGTTAACATTCTAGCAGCAGCATTCTGAATGTGCTGCAGTTGTTTTACAGTCTTTTTCGGGATTCCAGTTAAGAGGCCATTACAGTAGTCCTTTTGGGACACCAAGCCTTTCTTGCTATATTTTGTAGATGATAGAATGCTGTTGTTTTGGTGACTGCTTTTATATGACTGTTAAATGTGAGGTCTAAGTCAATCAAAACACCAAGATTACACACTTGATCCCTGGTTTTAAGGGCCCGAGAATCCATCTCTTTTTTATACTTTTTATTTTTGTTGCCAAACACAATAATCTCAGTTTTATCTTTGTTTAATTGACAATTTGGTTCATCCAGGTATTTATGTGCTCTATAGAGTGACACGGAGAGTCTATTGAGCTGTTGTCATATGGTTCGAGAGAGATACATATATATATTATCATCGGCATAGCTGTGGCAGTAAAAGTTGATGTTCTGTAGAATTTAGTCCAGAGGTAGCATATAGAAATTGAACAGAAGCGGTTCGAGAACTGATCCCTGTGGAACTCCGAATGTCATAGCCACCCAATCAGATTCATGATTACCAATGGTGACAAAGTAACTCCGGCCATCTAGATAAGATCTGAACCAATCAAGGACTATCCCGGAGAGTCCTACCCAATTTTCCAGCCTATCTATAAGTGTTGATCTACAGTATCAAATAGATCTAATAGAACTGTTATTTTATCAGAATCAGTATTCAGGCGTATATTCATGAAAACTTTAATCAGGGTCGTTTCAGTACTGTGGTGAAGTCGGAAACCTGACTGAAATTATTCTAAGAGACCGCTTGAAGTCACAAAATTGCTGAGTTGATTGAAGACAACCTTCTCAATGATCTTGGCTATAAAAGGGAGAATTGATACAGGTCTATAATTGTTCATTATAGATGCATCGAGTGATCTCTTTTTTAATAGGGGCTTAACGGCAGCTGTTTTTAGAGACGTTGGGAAAATGCCTGATTGCAGAGAACTATTAACTATTTGCTGTAGGTCCATTGTTATAGAGTTAATTAAATAATATTTTTTTTAATTAAAAAGTCTGATGGCAGTGTGTCGAGACAGCAAGTGGAAGCTTTAAAATGTCAAACAGTTTTTGATCAATTGTATTAAAATGCGACAATCAAATTATGTCTTGGTGGTCATGGTGACGGAACAGAGTCCTTGATAGACTGTGTAGTTCTGATGTTCCGTCTAATACTTAGAAACACGCAAATTCATTACATTTCACAGTGTACATGAGTTCTGATGCTATCTGCTTTATTGGGTTTGTAAGCTTGTCGATCATGACAAATAGTGTGCGGGTATTGTTGATCTTTTTGTTGATCATTCCCGATAAATATTGCTGTCTGGCCCTGCGTAACTCATTGTTGAAGCTACCAAGGCTTTGTTTATAGAGGTCAGTGAATTTGAAGATTTGTTTTCTTATGTTCCGCTTTCCTACATTCTCAGAGCGTTTACCATCATGCTGGTTCTCCATGGTGCTATCTGTGTGCTCAGTTTTCTTTACCTTTAACGGGGCAACACGATCCATTACATTCAATATTTTGGTTGGAGTGTAGGTGCACAGGAACTGTTTTGGCTTTAACATTAAACTTTGTTTGGCCCTGCACCTGCAGAAGGATGTGCATTTGACTTTATCTTTGGAACAGCCGTTTCGTATGCAGCCGTTGACTATTCATTTTACGCTTAGGTGCCTTGACGATAAATGGCCTACTTGAAGAGCCACTGAATTTAAGCAAAACAAAATTAACATTTAAACTAACATCTTTAAATTAGAATGAGGAGAGCAAGGAGAGGAGAGGCAGAGGTTCAAATGACCTCCCCTGGCAGAACCAGTCAGGCAAACTGCCGGGGTTAAAACAGGACTGGGAATAGCGAAGTTCCTGAAGGTCTGATGTTTTCCTAATAATGCGACATACACTCACCTAAAGGATTATTAGGAACACCTGTTCAATTTCTCATTAATGCAATTATCTAATCAACCAATCACATGGCAGTTGCTTCAATGCATTTAGGGGTGTGGTCCTGGTCAAGACAATCTCCTGAACGCCAAACTGAATGTCAGAATGGGAAAGAAAGGTGATTTAAGCAATTTTGAACGTGGCATGGTTGTTGGTGCCAGACGGGCCGGTCTGAGTATTTCACAATCTGCTCAGTTACTGCGATTTTCACGCACAACCATTTCTAGGATTTACAAAGAATGGTGTGAAAAGGGAAAAACATCCAGTATGCGGCAGTCCTGTGGGCGAAAATGCCTTGTTGATGCTAGAGGTCAGAGGAGTATGGGCCGACTGATTCAAGCTGATAGAAGAGCAACTTTGACTGAAATAACCACGCGTTACAACCGAGGTATGCAGCAAAGCATTTGTGAAGCCACAACACACACAACCTTGAGGCGGATGGGCTACAACAGCAGAAGACCCCACCGGGTATCCCTACAAATAGGAAACAGAGGCTACAATTTGCACGAGTTCACCAAAATTGGACAGTTGAAGACTGGAAGAATGTTGCCTGGTCTGATGAGTCTCGATTTCTGTTGAGACATTCAGATGGTAGAGTCAGAATCTGGCATAAACAGAATGAGAACATGGATCCATCATGCCTTGTTACCACTGTGCAGGCTGGTGGTGGTGGTGTAATGGTGTGGGGGATGTTTTCTTGGCACACTTTAGGCCCCTTAGTGCCAATTGGGCATCGTTTAAATGCCACGGCCTACCTGAGCATTGTTTCTGACCATGTCCATCCCTTTATGACCACCATGTACCCATCCTCTGATGGCTACTTCCAGCAGGATAATGCACCATGTCCCAAAGCTCGAATCTTTTCAAATTGGTTTCTTGAACATGACAATGAGTTCACTGTACTGAAATGGCCCCCACAGTCACCAGATCTCAACCCAATAGAGCATCTTTGGGATGTGGTGGAACGGGAGCTTCGTGCCCTGGATGTGCATCCCACAAATCTCCATCAAATGCAAGATGCTATCCTATCAATATGGGCCAACATTTCTAAAGAATGCTTTCAGCACCTTGTTGAATCAATGCCATGTAGAATTAAGGCAGTTCTGAAGGCGAAAGGGGGTCAAACACAGTATTAGTATGGTGTTCCTAATAATCCTTTAGGTGAGTGTAGAACTTTGGACTCACAATATACATCAAATGCATATGTTCAATTACAATTCCATATTGTCATAATGAAGGCTTGTGTCAGGTGCAGAAAGCCAATGAAATAGTTAGTGCTGATCCATCATGCAGTTAGTGTTGAAAATAAGGTTGTTTGATGCACGTATGGCATATTGCAATGTACCACAGACATGTTGGAAAGGGGTGGGGGCATGTGACCACCGAACACTGGGGCTCATTCTGAGCAGACAGCGCCCCCCTCCCGCCCCCCGTCCGCCCCCCTCCCGCCCCCCGTCCGCCCCCCGTCCGCCTCCCTCCCGCCCCCCGTCCGCCTCCCTCCCGCCCCCCGTCCGCCTCCCTCCCGCCCCCCGTCCGCCTCCCTCCCGCCCCCCGTCTGCCTCCCTCCATCTCCCACAACCCTCCTTCAGAAACAACAACCCCCCTTCAGAACAAACAATCAACTTTAGTAGGTAAAACTGGAGAGCAACACAGACCCAGATAGAGACAGACAGATTACAGGTCAAGTCAGGAGGATAAAGAACAGTGCGTTCTGTGACCAACGCGAGACAACAGCTTTTTTTAATTTTGCTTTGTCACTGCTGTTCTGAAAGCCTGCCCAGCCGGCCCCGTGTCGCTGCCAGCCTCCCAGCCCCCTCTTCCTCCATCGCTCCACCTCTCATCTTCCTCCATCCGTCCACCTCTCATCTTCCTCATTCCTGACATGTGACACCGGGGCATTCAGCTAACGCGATACTGTGATCCTTACATGTGTTCTGAGCCAGGTCCTCGACACTGTCTGACAGTGGAGCTTACAGCCACTGGAGGTGAAAAGGCCTCGGTCTACTGCGCTTTTTAATTTTGCCAAAAACAATGGCGTACAAATCCCTTTTGTATAAACAAAAATATAGAAAAAAAAAATCGCCTGGCCGCAAAAAGAGGGAACATGAGAGAAAAACTAGCGGACAGAAATCGCAAACAATAGTCTGAATGAGGTTGCTATGGAGATGAAAATCCACCCCCTCCCTCACTTCCTCTTCCTCTTCCTGTTCCTAGTTCCTAGTTCCTCAGCCCGTTCTTCCTTGGAAACATCACAATCTTGTGGTTGCCATTATGTCACAGCCGTAGGAACAATGAGGAGTCATGTCCTTACTAATAACACAAACCTATGAATGTTTTGGCACAACAGACCACATTGTTATGTACAACAACACATTCCAGAGGACACGGGAATTTTATAATAAACTGTCAAAAAAATAATAATTACCTTCTTTACAGCAAACCTGCGATGAGTTTCTACCAGTTACGATTACAGTAAGGGCCCACCCGGCCAGAATACAGACACGGTGACTACAGCACCACATACACACAAAAGCAAAAACATCTACTGGGCACACAGCCTTGAATATTCAACAGTACAGCCAATTCAACAAGGCATCAGGAAGGAAAAAGCGAGAGACACCGACAGAGACACAGACGAAGTCCTAACAGGGCACTGATATTGGGCTGACAGTGGACCGAGTTAAGCAAAGCAGCTAGAGAAAATGATGAATCATCCTACCTCGGTCCCCCCCCCCGGGTGTTAATATTTCATTGCCCTGTGCGTTCTAAAACATGGTAGAGGGCAGCGGGTTGTTCTAGAAGCGCAGGGGGGCCCCACCTTCAGCAAATGTTTTAGAAAAACCAACCTAATTAACCAGCCTCAAGTCATGACATAAGACAAACAAACGCATTCGTCTGAACTTGGCACGCCTGAGGTATCTGTCTTTATGTAAAATTTAACATGCTAAACATTTTCTGAAACATTTGCGAGGCCCGGCCCGACAGAGGCACGGAGCGAGGACCGGCCCGACAGAGGCACGGAGCGAGGCCCGGCCCGACAGAGGCACGGAGCGAGGCCCGGCCCGACAGAGGCACGGAGCGAGGCCCGGCCCGACAGAGGCACGGAGCGAGGCCCGGCCCGACAGAGGCACGGAGCGAGGCCCGGCCCGACAGAGGCACGGAGCGAGGCCGTCATTATTACAAAAGCACTTGGCTCCAGTTACAGTCCTCCAGATTCACTTAGCAAGCACACAGAGATGATGCCAGCTAAAGTGGTGCCACGGTCATGGAAACAAAAACCAACCAATTACATTAAGCCATTTATAGATCAACTCCCTATCAGGAATATGTTTTGCAGCGAGACAGTAGGAGTCCGTTGGAGTTTGGAACTTTGTCTTCTGGAGTACTGCCAAAAGAACGCAAGCTGAAGATGTTAAGATGTAAGCTAACATACTAAATCAGAAACAACATTAATCATATTTTCTGTGAATTGTAGTGTAATTTTTTATGATTATTTTGACAGGAATTCATGTTTTATCAATCAATCATGTTTAAAATGCATACAGGAATCAATATAAACGCATCCAAGAAAGGCAAAAGTAAACACAATCATAGAAAAACATTAACCAGCAAAATGGTCTGAAATGCAGGGTACTTCTTTACCACCCTTCAAAGAGTGATTCAACCACTATGGAGCAACAATCAGATTTAACTAACTTGGTGTTGGAAGAGTCACCATCCCAGAGACCAGACCCTTATTACCACCGGAGACTAGCAGTGAGGCACTGAGTAGGCAAAGCCAACAAAACCAGTGCAACGCATCCATCAATGAGGCTTCAAAAGACGGCCGACTTAATGGTAGAGTGCAAATAGGGGTGCTGTAGTGTGTATAACACACACCTTTAAAACGAGAGAGCAAAATAAAAGGCATCTGGTTTTAATGGGAATGGGAATGTTGCCTCCCTCTTGTGGATTCCCCTTGACACACTTGGTCACACATGCCTTGGCCAATCAGAAGTCACTATGGGCTTCAGGGGGGTTTTGGTTAAAGAGACCTGCAGTTAACCAGCAGACCCTGCCCTGGCTTCCTTCTAACCTGCCAATAAAACCTGAGCTCTACTACTCTCTCTAGCAGTGACAAAACCTGACCAAATGCAAGAAGATAACCAATTCAGCCCCAGCCCTCCCCTGTCCCAGAGCTAGTTTTGTGTCAATGACGGAACAGGAATATATTTTGCAACAAAACTGGAGGGAGAAATTGAAGCAGTTAAATATATATATATATATATCCAAAGGTTTTGCCAAAAGCAATGTTAGCTGCAAGCTAACGTAAGTGCTAGAAACTCAAGTCAGGAATTTATTTGAGTTGGCAGTGCATAAAATGGCCCAGTCACTTGCTGTGAGACTGGGACACTAACAAACCACAACACTTATTTCCATCCTTTTCTAGGCTCTTTCAACATAAACAAGGGACCGTTGATAATCAATCATAAAGGACAGTGAGGGGTGACAACGCGTGATAAACAACCGTAAAACAACAAAACAGCACTGCACTTCAAATTCAACCGGTCAGTCAATATAACGGACATGTCTTCTCCCTCTTGACATAATGGATGTTAGCCAATCAGAGATCACTACAAACTTCAGTGGCTTTGGTTGGTTTAGCCTGGACTGAGGAACGAGAGGTTAATTGGAGGAGCATGGGTTAAAAAAATACGTCAATTCCCACTGGCTCCTCTCCTTCTTTGCACGGACACGAAAGAACAGACGAGATGAAAACCTGCCGGAAGTCGCGCTTCCATCATTGTGGAATAACCGGGACAGAACACAGAACGCTACGGAGACCACCTGCTGGAAAAGAAAACTGCAGGACAACAATTCCACCCTCTCCATTTACCCCCCCCCCCCCGCCCCCCACTGTCACAATGACAGAGAAAGGGCATCTTCAGTGTCATACCATCCAACCCCAACACCTGCCTGCCCCAACAGTTTATATCGCCCTTGCAGCCCGATATCAACACGGACTGAACCAGAGTATTAGCCCGGCACACTTCACCCCCAAACCCCAGACAGCCTTGTGCTTTCAACAGCTCATCCATTACTAAAGCACCACTTATGTGCTGTATACAATACAACAGTCTTGTCTGAATTCTGCTCTGTGTTTGGCAAGGTTAGTATAGTCCCTCTATTCTCTATGGGAGAGACTCAGTAGGCTAGGCTGCTAGAGGCCAGAACAGCCCCATACCTAACAAAGCTCTGGTAGAGGCCAGAACAGCCCCATACCTAACAAAGCTCTGGTAGAGGCCAGAACAGCCCCATACCTAACAAAGCTCTGGTAGAGGCCAGAACAGCCCCATACCTAACAAAGCTCTGGTAGAGGCCAGAACAGCCCCATATCTAACAAAGCTCTGGTAGAGGCCAGAACAGCCCCATACCTAACAAAGCTCTGGTAGAGGCCAGAACAGCCCCATACCTAACAAAGCTCTGGTAGAGGCCAGAACAGCCCCATACCTAACAAAGCTCTGGTAGAGGCCAGAACAGCCCCATACCTAACAAAGCTCTGGTAGAGGCCAGAACAGCCCCATACCTAACAAAGCTCTGGTAGAGGCCAGAACAGCCCCATACCTAACAAAGCTCTGGTAGAGGTTGCTAGAATACAACATCAGCTGCAACAGCAGAAAGTGAGTGTGTGTTCTCTCCACCACAACACGCGTTCCACCTCATTCTTAGGCTTTTCCCGACAGGGTTCCGGTTAAACAGGAACAGCGACAAACAGATGAACATTCTCACATGCATGAAGAGAGGATCAGAGTTAGTCCTTTCTGTGCCATCAGCGTTTTTTTACTTAACAGCTGTGACAGCACTCATGTCGACACTGCCCCCCCCCCCCCCCCCACACTCACTCAACCCAATGCACCCCCCCATCCTTGCTAACTGACAGGCACATGCGTGGCGTAGGAAGGGGAGTAACATGGCGCGTTCAAACACACACACACACACACAATAATAAAAACGTGCAGGGAGCCACTTACAAAGCAGTTGAGTATAGAGCAGGAGACCCGTGCTGCCAGGCTCATGGTGATGAGAGGCAGGGCTCTGTCCCAGAGAGACGCGGCCGACAGAGGAGCAGGACAAAGAGCGCAGCGCCACCGGCTGGCATTAGCATCCTCACCCTAACCCCCACCCACCCACCCCCACCACCACCACCCACCCACCCCCCCACCAACTCGAGCCCAGGAGGTGCAAAGGGATAGCTGTAGGACCTCCAAAACCGCCCCCCCCCACCCAGCCCCCCCCTCCCCAACGCCGCCCCAGAGAGAGGGGGGTGAAGACCGAGGGAGTGCCAGTGCCCCCCCCCCGTCGCTCAAAACAGGTAGTCCATGAGAACAAAGATCCCGGGAATATGAGTGAATAAAAATGAGCCGGGAAACAGGAGAGTGTGATGAAGGAAGAGAAAGAGGGAAGAGAGCAGATGCGAGGGAGCCAGGATGCTGTGTGCCTGAGGAGGAGATGTGGAGACGCCGACGGAGACAGAGAGAGGAAATACACAGAAGGAACTGCCTGACGCGGAGCTCCACCCCCCCCCACACGCATGCCATGCGCGCATCTCCACCCTAGCCCAATCACCTGCTCTCGCTTCATTCTCTCCCTCTGCAGCGCTCCGTCTCCACCAATCGCCCACCTCCCTCTCCTTCCTGGGTTCATCCTTCACCGAGATCCTCTGTGTGCCCAGGCAGCCCTCCCAGTACCCCGCCGGAACACGGCACGACTGCAGGTCGCTGTGGCCAGGGACCACATCACGTCACAAACACACACGGGGGGGGGACATACACGCAGGGCTCACACCGGCCGCTGTTCTTCACAGGGTTTTGTTTGTATGCCGGGACACAGAAATAGCGCTGCGGCAGCATCACCAAGCCGCTTCGTCCGCAACTGTGGCGTGCGGTTAAGGTCGGAGCAGAAAATGGAGGGGGTGGGGGGGGATGAGCCAATGCGCAGAGCTCCAGTGACACAGCGTTTCAGCGCCACAGCCCAGCCTTCCTGCCCCCGTCGTGAGGAGCTGCATAGTCAGCGCACGCACGCCACACAAGGAGCTTCAGTGGAAGTGACCTGCATTTTCACTGTAACACCCAGCAGCACATGCACCAAGACGCAGCAATGCGGTCCATGTCCAGGCTGCTCTCCCCGGGGTCCTGATGGAACACATCCCATCATAGAGGTTCCTCTCAGCAAGCCCCAGTGACCTCAGACAGCATTGCAGCCAATATTAATCATGGCCCAGCCTCTATTTCACACACATTATTACAATGGCCTGTGGTGTGTTTGACAGGAAGCAATGTTCCCAACACAGAAATCCAGAGGATAGAGCTAACATTACACTCCATTCTTGGGAGGGGGCAATCATTTCTGTCCTACACAACACATTTCTACAGGATGGTTCAATCATGTCCTCAGCAGACCTCTGGGCTGGTCTGGGTTGGCCTGGGACAGGCTGGTCAGGTCACTGTGTTCTCTTTGTGATGTAACAAAGGACAGAGGGAATCCTGACTGCTGAGTGGCTGTGAGTGATAGCCCTCAGCCAAGGATAGCCAATAAAACGCCAGAAGCCTAGGAGGGGATGGCATAGATACAGAACACAGTTATATATTGTTGGAGGATTGTGATTGGCTAGCAGAGGTTCCAAACACCCAGCGAGGGGGAGGGGCAGGATGGCCAGATATATGGACAGCCTCCGGTAAGTAGTTCTTTCATTACCTTAATGTATTGTATGGAACAATGACAGACATGGAGGGACAGCAACTATCTGGCGATGGGGGAGATTAAGCTGTAGTGCCACGAGGGGGCTACTCTGGGGCCCAGGGATGGGGCTACTCTGGGGCCCAGGGATGGGGCTACTCTGGGGCCCAGGGATGGGGCTACTCTGGGGCCCAGGGATGGGGCTACTCTGGGGCCCAGGGATGGGGCTACTCTGGGGCCCAGGGATGGGGCTACTCTGGGGCCCTAATGTCTTGTTGTGTCACTAAGTCGCCACTGGGATGCCCTCCCTCCAATGCCCTTCGGGGGAAGAGTCACTGGCTTGTTGTTGATTCTCTATTGCGCACTTGTGCAGTTGGGCTGTACGCTACTAGCAATACTCGGCCCTCATTCAGGGGGGTTGCGGTTGGTGGGTGTCCCTTTGGTTGATGCCTGGCAATGTGGTTGGATTGATTTCCTGCCTGTTGGGCCCTGTCCGGGGCCTCCCCCGGGTAGGGCCACAGTGTCACCGGACCCCCCCGTCTCAGTTTACAAGGTGTTACGCTGCTATATTATTGTGCTGGGGGACATGAGGGATGTACTACTAACTTTTCTCAGTTTCCTCCAATTTTAAATTTTAGGAGATGAGGTCCTGGTCCACACCTGCGGATTACCTGGTTTGGGGGGACCGTTGCTGTTCCTGTCCTTGTCCACCTGGTCATACTTCTGACCTAGTCTAAAATCAAATATACTCTGGATTTAGCCAAGAGAAATTTATTTATTATTCCATTTGGACTCTTAATATCTCACCCGGCACAGCCAGAAGAGGACTGGTCACCCCTCTGAGCCTGGGTCCTCTCTAGGTTTCTTCCTAAAATTCGACCTTCTTAGGGAGTTTTTCCTAGCCACTGAAATTCAACACTACTGTTGTTTGCTCCTTGGGGTTTAAGGCCGGGTGTCTCTGTAAAGCACTTTGTGACAACTGCTGTTGTAAAAAGCGCTTTATAAATACATTTTGATTGATTGATTTTTTTGATTGACTAAGTGACCAAGTCTGTGCCAAACTCAAATTGACCCCTAAACCCTACACTATCAACTTTGAGGGATCAGGAAATTCACCATAAATCAAGTCCTCTCAGATTTAGGGTGTGGGGCTTTGGGACTTAGACGCTCCACATGGTGACATAACTTTCTCCTCTTCTCTTCTGCCCAAGATCTCACCCCGTGGAGTTGCAATGATCATGAGAATGGTGAGGAATCAGCCCAGAACTACACAGGAGGATCTTGTCAATGATCTCAAGGCATCTGGGACCATATTCACCAAGAAAACAATTGGTAACACACTACGCCGTGAAGGACTGAAATCCTGCAGCGCCCGCAAGGTCTCCCTGCTCAAGAAAGCACATGTACAGGCCCGTCTGAAGTTTGCCAATGAACAAATGATTCAGAGGAGAACTGGGTGAAAGAGTTGTGCTCTTTGGCATCAACTTAAATCACTGTGTTTGGAGGAGGAGGAATGCTGTCTATGACCCCAAGAACACCATCCCCACCGTCAAACATGGAGGTGGAAACATTATGCTTTGGGTGTGTTTTTCTGGGGGGACAGGACAACTTCACTGCATCAAAGGGGCGATGGAGGGGGCCATGTATAGTCAAATATTGGGTGAAAACCTCCTTCCCTCAGCCAGGGCATTGAAAACGGGTCGTGGATGGGTATTCCAGCATGACAATGACCCAAAACACATGGCCAAGGCAACAAAGGAGTGGCTCAAGAAGATGCACATTAAGGTCCCAGCCAGTCTCCAGACCTTAACCCCAAAGAAAATCTGTGGAGGGAGCTGAAGGATCGAGTTGCCAAACATCAGCCTTGAAACCTCAAAGACATTTGCCATTTTTAGCAGAGGGGTCAAATACTTATTTCGGTCATTAAAATGCAAATCAATTTATAACCTTTTTGACATGTGTTTTTCTAGAATTTTTTTTGTTATTCTGTCTCTCACTGTTCGAATAAACTTATCATTAAAATAATAGAGACGGATCATTTCTTTGTCAGTGGGCAAAAGCACAAAATCAGCAGGGAATCAAATATTTTTTCTCCACTCACTGTAGGTCACACGGGGGAGACATTATGTACACGTGCTAATAAAATTAGCAAATGTTCATGAGTTAACTGACAGTTTTTGATGAAACTATCAGCAGAGTTGAAGAATTTAAATGGCAACAACCTGAATATTCAATATATAAACAATACCTGAAAATCTGAGCTAAAAAGTTCCTTTACATGCGCTCTTTTCACAGCTTTGATTCAATTTGGTGGAGAGAAAGAAAACAGAAAAAAGCATATTTTCAAATGCTTGCATAGAAATCTGTCACCCACTGGATGGAAACCTAGGTACAGTTATGCTGCGTTTCCACTGGGGTTTTACCCCGGTACCAGGGATACATCGGGGATTTATGCTAATGTTGGCTCTAGACTTTCCTGTTTCTACTATACATTTGGTACCAAGGACTTAAGGAGGGGCTCAGGTGGGGAGGGAGGAATAAATTATCACCTCAATTTGGTTTTCCGGTTACTACAAATAAAAGGTGATATTTTTCTGGTAGTAAAATAAACAATAACACCATGCTCAGTTTGTTCCCAATACAGTGTTTGAACTTGAGTAATGAAACTAATTACTTGCGCAAACTCCTGCGACTGGCACCTTCTCCACCTACACTTGTGATTCTGCAACTGTAAGCCAGCGTACGCTATTCATTATTTAGTTTAATAAGCATTTTGTCAAAACTATCAACCATTAATAGAAGGATTCAGAAGAATTCTGAGGTAATGTGTTGTTATAGGTTCTGTAGGCTACATTTTACTATTGAGTCAATGGCATCGTTTCACCTTCGATCGTTCCAAATCTTTCCATTCTGAGTCTTTGCTTCCCTTTACGGTTGCTTTACTTTATTTTATCAGGGATCTGTTTGTTAGATCGGATGAAAACCATTACAAGAAGCCTAAAGCAAACGACACACATCGCTATTCGAATAGCACAACCTGCCGCGTTTTCACAGCACGGAATACGTCAACCCGCAAACCCTCCCTAAGTCCTAAAGTCCGGGGCTTTGCACCCAGTGAGAGCCGGGCTACTCAGCCATGGTCTGGTGGCCGACCGTATCAATGGAAACAGAAAGAAAATCTGGACTTCAGGGTAAAAGACCAGTGTTTTGCACCAGTGGAAACTCAGCATTAGAAAATGGTGAAGGACAGTCTATGACCTTCTGATGCTTTAATAAACTCCTTGTTAGTTATCCGTTCCTGTCAGGCAGATTGACACTTTTTCAATGATCAATCTGCAACAGAATGACTCTTCCACTGAACAGAGGGATTTCTCTGCATAGTGATAATAAACATATTCTACACCTCCACCCAGTAACACCCCCCCCCCCCCACACACACCCAACACCTAAGACTCTTTGACCCCAAAATCACTGAAGCATGTTTTAGATTAGAGCATGTAGAAGTATTGCCCTGTTGGCTGTACAGAAGTCAACATCCCACCCACCCAATGACACAGGCCGTCTCATGACTCTCTTCTCCTTATCAGTAAACCTACAGACAGGGATCTTAGGGGAGCACCACAGCATTACGCACAGGAAGTGTCACCACTATCGTCAAAACTGGGAAGTTAGGCTAGGCATGCAGTAACAATTGTGTGTGTGTGTTATGTGGAAAGGAACACTGGATCCCTAAGGTCACAGTCAAGTTACAACAAGACTGATTGGATATTTTGCACTCTACCACGGAAACGTGCATTCCATGAAACGTATGATGCAAAACAAATGTCAACATTTCCATTTAATTTCTCACACACACACACACACGGTTGAAAACCTTGCATTAGTTTAACACATACAGTTCTACTATACTCTATGTACTGTAAATGCAATGAAGACATGAATAACCACTTAACATGACACAAACCAGTAATACACTGCGCTGTGCAGTGGGGCTCATAGTGCCCACTCTCCCAAAGAGACACACAGGGCTTGTTGGCCGTCATTTTAAAATGTCTTAACGGACTTGACTAACAATCTTTTTCTTAATGAGCTAATTTCTCTTATTGAGTGTGAGGGGCAGAGTGACTGACTTGTTAAATAGCATAGTGGTTAGGGAAGTAGAAATACAAAAATTCTCGTCTTTTTTCTCAGTTTTCGTCACCTATATTGATAGTAATTCTCTCAATGTAATTCACGAATGGCTAATAAGCTGTAAAAAACGGCCAGTGTGAAAACTAATACCGCTCATAGATGCTATTTGTGGTGGAGGTAAACTTAATAAGAAACGTTTGTCAATTGAACATAATGCCTAAAGGTGTCTACCAAAATATTAAAACTGCGTGACGTTAATGCGACACAATGATCTGATGTTGAGACGCAACACAGACACTTGCCTCGTGTGCAGTTCCCGTGGTGTAGTGGTTAGAGACACAGCCACGCATGTGGGTGACCAGGGTTCGAATCCAATGAGGGCAACATCACTACTTTCAATTGCAGGCTGCCTGAACTAGGCTTGCCTGATTCCTTTTCTGGTTAGGATGCAGCCTAATGCTGACAAGTAAGTATGCATAAAAAAATATAACACTCTAAACATTCATTATAGTTCAAATGTACATGATAACTGCCCAGAGGCGTTCATCAATGCATAATGAAGGCTTAAACCAGTCAGAGGTGCAGCTCAGTAGTTGTGCGTGAAACCCTGCCATTCGCCCCAGCAGAACAGTCTGTTTGGCTTACCATGCTGTCTGTCTGTCGATCTGCACCAATCATCTGGAGTTCTCCTTTCAGTCTCCCGTCACTCCTCCCCTCGACCGGGCACCGAGTCAGCAACGCCTCCTGTCAACAGAGAAGGAGCACACAGGGTTTACACACACACACACACACACACACACACACACACACACACACACACACGACAAGTGTGGGTAGAGAAGCCTATAACTACGGTCAGTAACAGCTCGGGGTAGCCTGCGTTACATTGAACACTAACGCAGTGTGGTGAGATGTGTCAATGTGCTAAAGAAACATGCGATAAGCTCCGAGTCTACTTTTACAGGAGGCAGGCTGAAGAATGTCTCTAAGTGCTCATGGTTCAGCTATGCGAGGCAAACATTTGTTATTTAAGGTGTTTGCACATTGCTGGCCTTGAAGACCCCAGGCGCGCAAAAACAAACAGAGCTGAAGTTATAGACAAGGAGTGACAAGACACGGTGGCTGAAACAGAATGACCTGTACCCCAAAACAAAGACACTAGGACCTAGAAACTACCGTCAACAACACGAGCGCAGGAGTGGGCGTGCGCGCGGGAGCAAGTTAACCCGGCTGTCTTGTAAAGCTCTCTCCAGACCAGACATGTCTCAGGTCAGCGCTGCTCACATCCCCAGTCAGTCCTGTGGGCTCCCACTCCTCATAGAGACGGATAGAGGGATAAGTCCCCACGGATCATTCAGTGGACTTCGCCTCGGATGTGACACGACGTGAACGTCATTCATCACCTGCTCGAAGGCTGGTTAACTACTATCGACTTGCCAATCATTTCGGCAAAGTTTAGCCGCGGCGAAAGCAGCAATCTGGGTGCCCTGATTGCTCCTTAAGACGAGGAGAACTGGACCACATCAAAATCCAGACTGACTGGACAGCTCCGCCAGGGTGCTCAGAGAGGCCATGATACACAGACCTCTATCAAATGTATTTACAGTGTACGTGCTCATTTAAAGGCCAGCCTTGGCTAGAAGACACTCCGCGCTCACACACAGCCAACGCCAGGCCGACATTGATCCAGGGCGACAGGCCCTTCTAATTGGATCAACAGCGATTTACTGTTGGAGGGAAACTCAACATCCCTTGAAGAACGGTCACCGCAGACCTTGATCCACGAGAGGCGGTACCAATCCCCAACGGCCCCCTATTCCATTCACAGTGCACTTGTCTCATCTGGCCCTATAGACCGCAGGGCCCGGTAAGGAAGGTGGTTTGGGACACAGCAACATGACGTGTGCACACAGCCAGAAAGCACGAGATAACTACAGAGTACTGGCACGGGAGCCCGAGTGAAATCCACAAACAGAATGTTCCACTACGGTCACACCCAACCATGCTCCTCAGAGCGGCACCCTGATCGGGAAACAAATGAACAATCATGTTTCAGTAGAGCAATGGTTCACGTACCACAGGTGAGACGCAGCACTCCCTATACAGGACAGACACAGCTCATAAGTTTGCATATCCCAGAAGAAATTGTGAAATAAAAAAATAAAAAAAAGTGTACACACACACACACACACACACACACACACACACACACACACACACACACACACACACACACACACACACACACACACACACACACACACACACACACACACACACACACACACACACACACACACACACACACACACACACACACACACACACACACACACACACACACACACACACACACACACACACACACACTTTCCCAACCTGTGGCTTTTAAATTGCAACAAGGTAATGGAACTTTATAAAGATGGAAAAATATATAAAAAGATGAGCCTTGTAAATGCCAGTCAGTAGTGTTCAAATGCCTTAGAAGCGGAAAATTCAGGGATCTCTTGATACCAAACGAAGGTCAGGTAGACCAAGAAAGATTTCAACCAAAACTGCCAGAAGAATTGTTCGGGATACAAAGAAAAACCCACAGGTAACCTCAGGAGAAATACAGGCTGCTTCAAGGAGCACAATACGACAATACTTGAACAAAAATGAGCTGCATGGTTGAGTTGCCAGAAAGAAGCCTTTACTGCGCCAATGCCACAAAAAAGCCCAGTTACAATATGCCTGACAACATGTAATGAGACCAAAACAGAGCTTTATGGTCACAACCATGAGCGCTATGTTTGGAGAGGGGACAACAAGGCCTATAGTGAACAGAATACCATCCCCACTGTGAAGCATGGTGGTGGCTCACTGATGTTTTGGGGGTGTGTGAGCTCTAAAGGCATGGGGAATCTTGTAAAAACGTATGGCAAGATGAATGCAGCATGTTATCAGAAAATACTGGCAGACAATTTGCATTCTTCTGCACAAAAGCTGCGCATGGGCTCTTGGACTTTCCAGCACGACAATGACCCTAAGCACAATGGCAAGTTGACCCTCCAGTGGTTACAGGAGAAAAAGGTGAAGGTTCACAGTCTCCTGACCTTAAGACCATCGAGCCCCTCTGGAGAGGATCTCATGTGTGGTTCATGCAAGACGACCAAAGACTCTACATGACCTGGAGGCATTTTGCCAAGATTCATGTGCAGCTATACCACCTGCAAGAATTTAGGGCCTCATAGACAACTATTACAAAAGAATGCATGCTGTCATTGATGCTAAAGGGGCAATACACAGTGTTAAGAACTAAGGGTATGCAGACTTTTGAACAGGTGTCAGTTCATGTTTTCATTTGTTGCACTGTTTTGTTTTATGATTGTGCCATTCTGTTAAGACCTACAGTTGAATGTGAATCCCATAAGAAATAAAAGACGTTTTTTGCCTGCTCACATGTTGTTTTCTTTACAAATGGGTACATATATTGTCAATTCTCCAAACCTTTGATCACAGCTGTACATGCAGAGAGAAATCTTTTCTGATGGAGAAAAGTTTGAGAACCACTGTCATATTGCAAAAGCTGTGCAAAAAACGTCACGATGAAATAAAGGCTGCGCTTCCTCAACAGAACGAGTAACTTCCCAAAATGTGAGTCTGTAAATCAAATGTTTAAAAAATGTAATAAAATCTACTCAGATAATGTAAAGCTGCCAATTATTTCAGAAGATGGAGAACTGTAGGCTGACAGCACGCTATACAACAGCCTGCCACAAGATGAATGACAGTGTTACATTCCTGCCTGCGCATAACATTCCCTTTCTATGGCTACTTTGAAATGGGTATGTTTTCTGTAGCTGCTTTGAAGCTCATAGCAATAACGCTACAAAGTGACTTCCCAAGCTTGGGTTATAGCAGAGCCATCATAGAGGCCCAGAACACAGAGGACTGGACCACCACGGCAGTTCAAAGAACATGCAAACTTTGACCTTGGGTACAACTTTGACTCATCAGAACACACAATTCCACAGCATGGCCTTCACATTCATTAATGTGTCTTCTTTATGGGGCCAATTAATAAACTCCCAGAACCAGGGCCTCATTGATTAAACCCTTCTCACTTCATAGACTTGGGCCAGACAGCCAATAGCCACGTGCCTTTATCAATACTAAAAAAAACATTTATAATTGGGGAAAAGTTCCATGCATTACAGAGCCCAAAATAAGACTACCATAGTAATATAGACCATGGCAAGCCAAAGACCACATTTGAATACCTTTATTTACTCACACACGTAGGCTCAACACACAGAGTCCTCAAACTTAAAGTTTAACACATAAACAATGTGTGAGACAGACAAAACAGAACAGACCCAAAGTATAATATTAACATACCAGTAGGGTCAATTTCCTTCTCTGTTTGTAGTAGTGGATCTACTCGCTAACTAGGCTCCCTTCTCCGTTTGTAGTAGTGAATCTACTCGCTAACTAGGCTCCCTTCTCCGTTTGTAGTAGTGAATCTACTCGCTAACTAGGCTCCCTTCTCCGTTTGTAGTAGTGGATCTACTCTTTAACTAGGCATCCTTCTTTTGTAGTAGTGGATTTGCTGCGGCGCTCTAACAGTCTACACTGGGTTGTGGGCAGGCTCAGTCCCTCCGTCCTGCCGCTCCATTCTCCCTGTGCCGTGCTGTCAGGACCGACACGCACACCTTCTGCACAGTACACACAAAGTCAACAAACCGACAGAGAATCCTGGCATTTGACTTCTAACATCATTTAAAATACAGCACGTCTTACCTTATTAGAGGTGCTTGGTTAGAAACTAAAAAGGAAGAGTTTAGTTAGTTGGCTTTCCTCCCACAAGCGAAACTCCATGCAGCGCTCAGCCTGCCCAACACACCCGGGTTGGAATCCAGGGCATGACGTCCCTCCCGCCCCTCACATGCTCCTTCAGACCTCACTCCCTCTCTACGAGCCTCTCCTGTTACCATTACAGTCCCCTCTCTCACTGTGTCTCTAGTTCCACTTTCATTTTTCCCGTCTCACCCCCACCCACCCACGCCTGAGCTCAGCATGCCAGGGTAAATGCTCAAGATAAAGCTACGGCAAGACAGTTTTTCCACATAGTCCCCTATTCGTAAAACCTATAGAGTCAGCCTGCGATTCAAGTCCAGGCCTAATTTGGGAAGGTATCCTAACGAAAGCACCTTGAAAGGCAAACTTGTCAATAAGTGGGTCACAGGAAGACTCTTTCCTCTACAAATAATGGACAAGGAATGAATAACCCCCCCGCCCATATGAAAGGCACTTTTCTGCTCTGCGGAGCCTTGACTCAAGGTGTCTGCAGATCACAGGGACACAACCTCAGCTCTGTAGTGTTCCGGTCTCTGCTGACTTGCAGGTTGCTGCATGCCCAACCGCTGCCAATGTATCGAAAATGAAAAGCGGAAATCTCACATGCATAAGTACGCGGACCCCTTTTTACGACAGCCAAAAATGAGCTCAGCCGCATTGTCTGTCTTTTGGTCAGTTCTGACATGGCAATTTCAATTGATTGGACCTGTTGGTATGCTGGCATAATATTCTGGTGTCCTGGTACTCTTGGCAATCGGGCTAATATTTTCATTTCATGGTCATCAGAGCAGATAACCTAAAACTCTTAAGTAAAAGGGAGTGGCTTCAGTTTATCCACTCTACAATAAAGGCCTGATTAAATAGGACCGATGTGAAATATTCAAAACAATCGGTGCTGTTCTACCTGATTATGGCTGATACTTTGTGGGGGGGCATGCGCATGCTAAAATGACAAAGCAATCCACTGGGAGACTGCTTGGCTGGATTACCACACGTCACTTGTTGCAGATTTAAACAGGGCTGCAAAGAAGCCAGGGTAAGTTGCTAGCTAACATGAAATACCTTTTCAGAAAACAATTTTTTTTTTTAAACAATAAAAAAATATTTAGCTACACATGGTTAATGTTACAAAGTTAATTAGCGTATATTGGGCTGCATATAATCAATGCAATGACCGATCATTTCTCGTCAAATCACAGCCTACATCAACTTTGCCAAACGGGTAGCTGGTTTGACTAAGCACAATCTAAGCACAAACCGTAAACTATGCATTTTTGAAATCCAACACACACAGAAACTAAATGTTTTTAAACTGGCCTATTTAGCTAAACAGACATTCATGTTAGCATGCAATATTAACTAGGAACAATTCGTCACATCCCCTGAGTGCAGCGCAGTCACATGCAGCGGACTTCGCAGGATTGGAATTAAAGCATTCCCTGTCTTCACTATCACTGGGCCACCTGGCTCATTGCAAACTGTGAAAACGAATTCGCCCTCACATATTCTATAATTGCCCAGCCTTCAATATTAAATATTCTGGTTAATGTTTCAACCATGTGTTCCGTAAAATACTAATTGTTCCGTAATTCACTGAAAGAAAAGGGAGGTACTCTCCATATTTGACCTTTTAGTGATCAATGTAATTCGTCATTCAGAAGTAGTGATGGCCATTCGAGGCTTCATTACAGTTCTTCTAGCAGCAGGATTTTATGCTAACAGCGCTAACTCATTTTCTTTTTCAAAATAAAAGCCATCATTGAATATATAAGGCAATATAGTCGGTACATTTTGTGTTTAATGTCCACTCCCATTTTGTTGTCTGTTTTTACAGACTGGATTGTTAACTATATTGCCTTGCAAATTGAAATTATGGCCTTTCATTTGTAAAAGAAAATCTGCCAGCATAATATTCTGCTGCTAAAGAACGCTAATGAAGTCTCGTTTGGCCATCACTAGACAGAAGTGTGTGTGGAACTGTCAGCTGAGGGACACTACCTTGCTGTAGAAACAGAGGTGCGGAATGATTTTATAGGAAACGAAACCATCAGAGGCTTATTCAGTAAATGTGTACAGTAGCTAGTTTCTGTGAATTTATTTTATTCCAATTATATTATCTGATTGCCTAGAAAGCAGGCTCTTTAGCACTTCATTCATTCAAGCAGCTCGTAAATGACTTGAGTAGTCAATGCACTTGGGTACACCGGGAGTTCATTTCCAATGGACCGCTATGCTAGCTGTGCAACATTTCGTTGTAGATACAATTGCAGAGCGTTGTTTTATTACATTATTTTTTTTTTACATGCGTTGGACATATTCTTGAACATACGCATCAAGTTGTTTACGGATCCACTTGGCAGAAGTGGTACCAAAGGGTAACATTTGAACTTCTGTCACGCACATACCCGATGCGTGCATAAAGGTTTGAGGATTGACCCTGTAGGTATGAACGCTGTAGGTGTGAACGCACAGTCATACCAGTATGATGAATTGATCAACAATATCTTTTTTTATTATTGATTAGTCTATAGCAAAAGTGGTAAAATAGCTTGAACAAGAAAACGGCCTAACAAAATAATCTTTTATGCTTTAGAAAAACGTTGCCTACAGGCTATAAACATTCACAAAAACGTATCATCCCTCTTGAAAAAGCAGGTAGGACACTCGCAAATGATGCAAAGTGTAGGTAATTAAAACTCAAACATATTTAATTGTAAAAAAATACAGGCTGAAAAACCATTAGAATAGCCTAGCTACAGGCCTAAGGCATATACAGTGTGGAAAATAGCCCATAAAACACTAAAGAGAATGTCCTAACAAAAGTATCCTAATTTGCATTTTAAGCTGTAGCCTACTCATTTTACAATGAATTTAATATGTAAACATTACCAAAAGTGTATCATCTGTATTTCCACGTTCACACAAAATTCATCCGACAATACATTACTTTTACTCAATATATTTATTCTGGAGGAGCTGAGGCAAGGGTACTGGCGCACCACACACTCCAACTTCTGCAGGCATAACTGGATATTAAAACTCAGAGACAAGGAAGTAACAAAGCACATCACATTGAGCCAGACATGCTCTAAACCTCATCCAACAAACATGTTAGTTTTGTTCATCAAATCACAGATAAAATTACAATGTCTAGAATGTGCAGCCCTACTCTATAACACATTTATTACATTGAGGAGTTAAGTTCCTAAAAGGGATTATGGCTCAACAATTTTTGAAAGACTCCTCTTGAACGATTTAGGAAGTGTTTTCTTAATCACACAGATGAGACAAACTTCAGTGTCTGCTGACTATTTTTCAGTGGCATCTCTCCCCTAGCCACACCCACTCCCTTCTCTTGGGTAGCAGGTTGCTGCATGTCAGACCTGCTTAGGGTGCAGAGTAATACAGTAGTAACAGAGGCACGCACACAAACACACACTTCAATCATTGTAGGGACCCTCAACCTAACTCTGACACACAGTGATGCCTAAAAGTAAACCAAGTCATAACCAGCTGTACATTTCCCCCCAGACCTTAAACCTAGGAACTCTAGTTCCCCAGCATGCACCTGCCCCAAAAGAATCCACCTCCAGGCGCCTACATGTACACAAAAACACAGATCACACACACAATCATTATAAAAAATATCCATCTTCAGGCGTCTACATGTACACACAAACACGGATCACACACACAAAACCATTATAACGAGCACTTTATGGAAGACTAAGGTAGTCCTTTTCAAATTATACTGACAGTGTGGGCCATGCGTAAATGGCAACTACCCGACTGGGAACTCCCTATTTAACAAGCGGTCATAGTAAATACAACCCGTGCAATTACCATCAACAACACAAACTAGGAGAAAAAGTCAAAGAAATACTAAGTGGCAATGTCAAATAATGCCAGAATAAAAGCAAAAAGGATATATCCTGCTTCTTGACATATTTCCAGTTCAACGTACCAATCACTTCAGGGCTGTAATTGCTATGAACAGATTTAGTCGTGTCATATTACACAGAAGCCGAGTCGACCTGATGAAACCTCTCCCTCCACCAGCAGGGAAACTATAGGCTCCTGCTATACAGACCTGATGATTAGTTCCTTATATGGACGTCAGTGTTTCAGTCGTAAACGGGGTGCTGGCAGATGCAGGACAGACACACCACTATGAAGACTGTCATAAGGGGTCGCTAACTACAGATGCAAGGCTAGTCCAAGAGCAAACTCCTTATGGAGACAGTGAATTATCAATCTACAGGTGGTGGCTCCGAGAGATACACTAACTACACCCCCTTTGTGTCCTCTTATAGACTATCGAGGGTCGGCCCAACACTCTCACTTCACCATTTACAGGAAAACAATAGTTAGTTTCATCTTTCAGATGTATCTGTAATTTAAAAAATTAAAAGCACCCCCTGGCACATGTAACTCACAAAAAACACAAAATGTCACCATTCTTTCTTTCAACACCTCCTCTGGCTGTCACTAGTCTTAATCAACTACACATTTCCTCTGTATCATCACACCATCTCAGTCAAATATTTAAAATAAATATCTTCCGTATCTCATTTTAAGGACTGCTGGCATTTAAAACATTACCTTATTTAAACACTAATATGTTTAGTTTAACTGTATGAAATGGTGAGTAAGGTTAATGTAAGTGGTGTAAAAGAAACAGGGCTAATTCTTAAAAACCCTTAGGCATTATCTTCTATTGGGATAAAAGTCTTTAAGGGGCAACTAACCTCATGGGGGGCATCTTACCACAGTAGCTGGAAAAAATGCCCCTTTCATAAAAAAATTATTTGATTAAAGAAATTAATCTAACAACTGTAGCCATTTATTTTACTTTATAAGTCATTACCCTAAGCATAGCCACTTTCAACATACAATAAAAATATTCACGAAAAACTTTTGTTTCAGTAAATAGACATTGATCATAGAGGGGGCATCTTGCCCAATGTTACCCTATTTTTTTTTTTTTACCTACTATGAACAAAAAGCACCTATGTGGTTCTTATGTTTTAACTTTGGGTTACTGTACTTCATACTTCATGCAAACAAGCAACCTGGTCCCAAAAGATTCTACACAAAACGTGTTTTCTTTTTCGCAGGGTGTTTGGTGAACATTTTCTGACAGAATTTCCGAAAGCATAAATGCAGTGGCCAGTGGGTCACTGAAATAGTCTGAGTGAGGATTGGGGGCTTACAAAGGCTCCATTGATAAAAATTCGTCACATAATATGTCTGAACTGACCGTGGCGACAGCTTTGGTACACAGACTGGGACCACTATAACCCATTTGACGAAACGAAGAAAAAAAAAGAAAAAAACTAATGGTGTTTGACAGTGTGTGTGTGTGTGTGTGTGACCACACACAGGAGTAACATATCCTGTTGTACACTATCAAGGGTCAGCCCAACACTTTCACTTCACCATTCACAGGAAAACACAAGTTAGTTTCATCTTTCAGATGTATCTTTAAGCAAATGTTTCACCTTTCATTGCATCTGTAAATAGGCCTGGTGACTCACTTCCATATTATACACTTATGTAGAACCTCCCTTAGAAGAGCAGAGACAACTGTTTCACAAAAGCATGCCGTCACAACACAGCTAGGTCAAAGTTCACTAGGCACTTGATAAAATTGAGAAATGCCATTATTGTCAAGCAATAAATATTGCTAGTCGGACCAGAGTAAAAAAATATATATATATATTCTTAGTCAAAACAAGTGTGCTAAAGGCCAGACCGGAGGCGCAAATATTCAAAACAAAGTGACACACGAGTAGTAAAACAATTAGCTTAAAACCACAGTTATCTACGCCCACGCCAACATTAGCGTTTTTATCGCTGCACTTTAGCTTCATACATTTCCACAATCTGGCTGTTACATGACCCGTGTAACACTGTTTACAGCTCTGTTTATTGTTGCCACGATGAAGTGGGTGGGTAGGTATTTATACAAATGTAATGTTCTTCTTCAGTCACGAAACATCTCAGCCAGGTGATTTGTAAATAGATTCAGTGGGCTATTCTAACAAGTAACATGATCAGATGCTGTGACATAAAGCGTCATCTGACAATCTATGGTATGTAGTATATAACTTCAGTGGGAATCTGCTCTGGGCTACACATCGGGATGAAGTTGGCATGAGTTGCACGTATAATGTGACGAGCGTCCAGTTGTTGGGATTCCATGTTACGAGAAGAGCAGAGAAGCTTGGTACAGTGCAAAAAAACTATTACAGAATGTAATATCGCAACATGTACTAAAAAATATATTTTACATAATGACACACACGTTGGGTAGGCTTTGCGATCCCTCTTGGGCGGCTAGCTACCGTTGCGTCACAGTCACAGCTGATCAGTGAACTATAGCCGCGTTTTTCCGCTAGTTGTGTTTCGTGGTTTTTACAACTAAATTTCCATGCAAGCTAACTTGTTAGTCAGGCTCTTAAAAACCCATGTAAACACACACTTACACTAAACAACGTTTGACAGTTAAGTATGATCCCTAGACCAGTGTGGCCACATGGTTTTGCATGGAACTGTAAAGTGGACTGTGGATTACAATAAACAGCGTGTGAATATATAAACCGAACCAGTACAAGTGAGGTGCTCTTCAAACTACCAGCAGGCTTCTGTTAACCGAGGTAGGCTAGTTACCTAGCTAGTGAAAGTGTTGGTAAACCATCAAACACACCGGCTGCTATGAGGGGGAGGCGGCTACTACAGTACTACTGCTGCTGCTGCTGCTGCTGCTGCTGCTAGCTCGACGTCTTACGTTACCAAGTGGACTGGTCTAAAGGCATACATGCAGAACCATGTCAGTATTGGTAATTTGCGATAGCCCTGTCAGAAGCAGTGTAACACAAGTTTTGTAAACATTTACAAGTAGGTTAATTTAAAAACAAAAAATGCAAACGGGTTAGCTACTCACTCAGAAAGAATCAGCTGATACAACCGTGACTCAGTAGACTACACGACTTCCGCATTCATGAGCGATGACCTAGGCTTCGACCAATCTGCAAATGTAAAGCCTAAATTTGGTCCAATTGTCAAATAAGACCTATACCAATAACGTGCGAGGATTAACAGCGCAGCCAATGAGAGTTTAAGACAGGTAAAAGAGCGGCTGTGAATGGCGCGCACACACCCACATCAAAGCCAATCAATCCAGATCGTTGCATCTAGAATGTTGCTGGTCACCGCGCGGATTCAGAGGCGGCAAGGGCTGTGGGCGGCGTTCTAGTGAGCTGGTCGGCCAATAGAAAATCACAGCGCGGCACAAACTGATCACATGCTATGCTGCATCACCCCGACTGTTAAAGCGGTCCTGACTTCATTCGAGTCTATTGTATCCAGAATTTATCTCAACTTTGCTGAACGTAGACTACTATTCATTGATATTTGTTTTTTCACTTAGATGAGACGTTTATCAAACCAAAACGAAAAATTAGAGAGTGTTCACCAAATCATTAATTAGGTACGTGATCACACACACACACACACACTTGTATACGCAAACACGTAGGCAGTCATATGTTAACGTGACCTGGCACCTGTATTCTGGGGACTTTCATCTCTAAGTATAATTTCAATAAAATAGCCAACTAGCAACAGATAATGATTCTGCACCAAGGCTTAGTTTTACATGGCAGTGTTTAACATGGTTCATAAAAGTTTATATTCCCTACATCACACATGAAACTGTGGTCGTACATGTAAACATGACCCGTTGGTGACAGTAGAGCTCCAATCTTACATTAAAGGGCATAGGAGCAGCCTCTAATATTAGAATCAGGAATGTTGGTCCCCCCAATAATAACATAGTGACACATTTTAAAAGTTAAATATGCCCCCCCCCCCCCCCCCCATATCAAACACACTCCTACGCCCTTGATTACATACATTTTTGCACTGTACAGTCCTACCTGAATGAAGGCAAAGTTGGTTGCTGTTTCAGTCACGTGTCTGGATAGGGTCGGCTGAGTGAAGTTCACAGATAACAGGTTATCAAAATCCTTTAAAGTGGCCTCAAAGGAGCTGCAATTGCTTTTCACCAACTGCTCCATCATGCAGTGTTTGCCTGTTTGGTGTGTGGCATGTGTCAGTGTTTCAACCAATCATTAGTTCCCAGTTGATTCATGTGGAACACAGTTATCCAGACGAGAAGAGGGCACTGTCTGTCCATATAACTTAATGAACTTTGAATGGCACTGAGCAATACCGATACGTTTTCATCAACTTCTTTTGCAAAAACGTATCTGTTCTGATTTGCTTTCAGTCATGGGTGTTAATCTCTTCGACTGCCGACCACAACTACGGTAGCTATGCTATCTAGTCTTTAGCTGCGAAAGGTTCCTTTGCCTTACAGACACATTCATTGCAACTAAACTCGTTAGGGCTTAGGCAACAACAAATCTTCTCATCAACTAAATATGTGTATAATCTCTACAGACTCTACTGACCATCCGACAGTGTGAATGTGTTCCTCGTTATTAACAACTTTTATCTTGTTTCATCTCATGTATCACAACTAAGAAAGTGAGTCATTTCGTGTTTGCAGCTGTCAAAGCATGATCCACAGGCACAGTCTGAATGCCCCAACCAGGATTTAAACTCCTGGTTGCAATGACCCAGTTAAAGTGGAAGCCACTACTGTTACTATAGCTACAGTATTATTTGAGTGCAGAAGTCTGTCGTTTCTGAGAAAGCTTGTGTTGTATGTGATCTTGGAGCTGCCGTTCCACATACACTTATCCCTCCCCAATTTTGCTTTGTAAAACAAAGTTTAGCCTGCTCAACTAGTTGTTATGATATATTTTAGCATACTCAACTAGTTGTTATGATACATTTTAGCCTGCTCAACAAGTAGTTATGCTAAAGTTTAGCGTACTCAACTAGCTGTTATGATACAGTTTAGCCTACTCAACTAGTTCTTATGATACAGTTTAGCCTACTCAACTAGTTGTTATGGTACAGTTTAGTCTACTTTACTAGTTGTTATGGTACAGTTTAGCCTACTCAACTAGTAGTTATGCTAAAGTTTAACCTACTCAACTAGTTGTTATCATACAGTTTAGCCTACTCTACTAGATATTTAGATTCAGTTTAGCGTACTCTACTAGGTCTTATGATAAAGTTTAGCCTACTCAGCTAGTTGTTATGATAAAGTTTAACATACTTAACTAGTTGTTATGATAAAGTTTAACATACTTAAAGAGTTGTTATGATAAAGTTTAACATACTTAACTAGTTGTTATGATAAGGTTTAGCCTACTCAGCTAGTTGTTATGATAAAGTTTAACATACTTAACTAGTTGTTATGATAAAGTTTAACATACTTAAAGAGTTGTTATGATAAAGTTTAACATACTTAACTAGTTGTTATGATAAAGTTTAACATACTTAACTAGTTGTTATGATAAGGTTTAGCCTACTCAGCTAGTTGTTATGATAAAGTTTAACATACTTAAAGAGTTGTTATGATAAAGTTTAACATACTTAACTAGTTGTTATGATAAGGTTTAGCCTACTCAGCTAGTTGTTGTGATAAAGTTTAACATACTTAACTAGTTGTTATGATAAAGTTTAGCATACTTAACTAGTTGTTATGATAACGTTTAACATACTTAAAAAGTTGTCATGATAAAGTTTAGCATACTTAACTAGTTGTTATGATAAGGATTAACCTACTCAGCTAGTTGTTATGATAAAGTTTAACATACTTAACTAGTTGTTATGATAAGGTTAAAACCTACTCAGCTAGTTGTTATGATACAGTTTAACATACTTAACTGGTTGTTATGATAAAGTTTAGCATACTTAACTAGTTGTTATGATAAAGTTTAACATACTAAACTAGTTGTTATGATAAGGTTTAGCCTACTCAGCTAGTTGTTATGATAAAGTTTAGCATACTTAACTAGTTGTTATGATAAAGTTTAGCATACTTAACTAGTTGTTATGATAAAGTTTAGCATACTTAACTAGTTGTTATGCTAAGGTTTAGCATACTTAACTAGTTGTCATGATAAAGTTTAGCATACTTAACTAGTTGTTATGATAAAGTTTAGCCTACTCAGCTAGTTGTTATGATAAGGTTTAGCCTACTCAGCTAGTTGTTGTGATAGATGTGTTGCCAAGCTCAGACACCTAGACAGTGTCAGTCCCCATGTTTACAGCCCTGGACACAGTAGTTATGGATGACAGCAATTTTTTTTGCGTGGCCTTGGTCTCTAATCTCCTGCTCTGACCTCAAATGCTACTGCATACTAGTAAACAGTCATACAAGCCTTCACATCTCTTCCAAGTATGCCACCAGCCCTGGACCTATGACCTATGACTATATTTTTTAATCTTGGCCAATACAAACCCTTCTCCTCACCTTGACCTACTTTTCTTTGTAACTGTTGTCTCAATATTGCCTAATAGGACTACACAACATTCAAATAGAAAGAGAAAAAGAGAGAGATTTTAATTGTCATTGGGTGCTGAAAGAAAAGGGACATTTGTCTAAGTTACCTGATGGAAAAAAAAGCAAAATGGTAAATTTTATGGATTAAGAGGAAGTATTTTGACAAACACCAATTCAGGCTTTCCACATCAGGCTTGTTGGTCCTGGAGGTCACTAACAGAAGCTGGAGAGTGTGTGAGCAATGACTGAGCAAAATAAAAATGGTAATTTGAATGTTCATGACTCTGGTGTCGGAGGAGGTTTCTTGGTTTTCATCTGTTGTGTGTAGGTTATTACCTTCTGATGTTTACCGTGGACCACCGGAAGGGTAGCTGGCCCTTTAGCAACAGATCCTAATAAAATACTAAACAATACTGTTTATTAAGGTCTTTACAAAATCTGCCACAAATGTGTCATTCTTAGCCAGTTTGTAACATTCCACTGAGCCAAGGACGTAGAATAGTATTTAAAAATATTTATTTCCAGTAGAAAATATGTTGAACAGTTGCTTTTCAAGTGGGATAGGACATCAGATGTGCATTCATTTAGATTTCTTCTTAGGACACTAGAAGGTTCTCTGTGTTCACTCAGGTATGGGGTGTACAGATGATAACACAGCGCCCCCTGATGGTGAGAGATATAAAAGCTGAATTACATTATCGCAGCCGGGGTTCAGATGATGAAACAAGCCTCATTTATAATCTTGCACTCAGAGGAGTTTTGTGATCTGAGCAATACGATCCAATCATTATTTAGTTACTTGTTTAATCTGTATTTTACCACAGGGCATTGACTGAATCACAGAATAAGCCTTGTGCTGAAATATTACATATAACTAAACATAAAAATAATATACTAGAACTATTGAATCAAGGTTAGTAGTAAATGAAAATTCATCCAAAGGTCTAAGGGTTATTGAGGCTCTCTCTGTGAACGCATCCCAGAGAGATGCATATGGAGTTGATCTTTAGATTACTTTTACACAGGCAATCCTATTCTGATTGGATGATTTTCATTATCAATCAATCAATCAAATTTATTTATAAAGCCCTTTTTACAACAGCAGTTGTCACAAAGTGCTTTACAGAGACACCCGGCCTTAAACCCCAAGGAGCAAACAACAGTAGTGTTGAATTTCAGTGGCTAGGAAAAACTCCCTAAGAAGGTCGAATTTTAGGAAGAAACCTAGAGAGGACCCAGGCTCAGAGGGGTGACCAGTCCTCTTCTGGCTGTGACGGGTGAGATATTAAGAGTCCAATTGGTCTTTGACCGCTCATATCAGCTCTTATCAAATTAGATGTTTTTCAGATCAGTATTTGGCTACCTGTTGAACATGAGGGATGTAATGGAAACATGAGTGGAAACGGGGGTACTTTTAATCATGTTCCTTCTTCTTTTGTTTTCACTTTGTTCATTAATGTTTGTTCCTTTGTCAAATGTTCGTAGAAATAGCATACATCCACATACCATCTGAAACATTTCCTTCATAGGCAATTCCCATGTCAGTTAAAGTCATTCCATTAAAATGACATGGGCTGCCTTGTCTTTTGACCAGTCACATTGGCTTGTACCAGCAGCATTACTCTGCCTTCCACTGCTGGTTTACCTCTAAAGCGCATAGGTCCTGGTTTGCGACTGTAGTAGGGTCTTTGCTGGTCCGTACCTGGGTGAGAGACCAGATGCTGCTCAAAGTGACTTTTGGAGGGCCATTCATCCCTCTGGTCTAAATAAACCAGAATGCTCCAGGGCAGATTGGGGTACCGCGTTTTGAGTGGGATGTTAAAGAATCTACTGACTCCATGTGGTCACCACAGATCCAATGGTACTGACTGTAAGAGTAGGTGTGTTAAACCCGGTGTTATGGCAACATTTACAATCTGTCCGTCATACAAAACACGGCTAATTAATAATCTCCAGCTTCCAGTCCACTCATTCACCACCTCTTCTCCCCCAGTAACTCCTTCCCAGGTCGTTGCCCTAAATAAAAATCGTGTTCTTATCTGGCAAAAGAAAGGTGAATAAATGCAAAGCACTGCGGATTTAAATGAAATACTTCTGATCTTTTTCAGAGCTTATGGGTCAAAATACTAGTTACTGTGAAAAATGTAAAGCGTGTTAAAGGCACTCCTCGGTTTAAGGGCCAGAATGATACACAGAGGGGGAGGGGGGGTCATTGTTGCAGAGTATGCAGCATACAGGATGAAGCAGTACCTCCTAACAGGGCCCAAAATTCCTTTTACATGGGAATGTTTAACTTTTGCATGATCTTTATTTGTATTATTTGAATATTGTCTTGGCTGTAACATATCTGCCATATCTGCGACCCACAGCTTTTTTATTGGTTTGTTTTTCGTGTCTTCCGGGGGTTGTCAGGTTTGGGGCGAAGTTAATCCACTCGCACATGTCTGTGTTGTGAAGAGGCTTCTAGAAGCCGATCGATACACGCCACAGAACGTGGCAAACGCCGGACACACCAGGACCGTTGGACCCCAGGGGCCGCTCGGGTAGGGCAGGCCGGGTGGGAGGCGGCTCACCCCGTGGGGGAGGGGGGTGTCAACCTCAACAACCAATCACCACCGACCCTCTGGCCTGTACATATTACCTGCCGGTCTCCAGCATACAGCGGTTTTGCCTTCTGCCCTGGGGATCACTCATCGCCCGTCCACAGCTCCAGCATGGTGAGTGGGTTCGCTGCCGGCCAGGATGAAGAAGGGCAAAGTAGTAGACGAGATGCGCGTAAATAAGTGGGTAGCAGTGTCACATCGTTCCAGAGGTGTTTTCTTGTTACTGTAGGTCAGTTTATCATTTCACACGACTGTTATGCTGGTGGGTTATCGCGGTTAAATATTCCCCCAGCAGTCTTGTATTGTCATTAGAGTCAATTGTTTACTGTTTAGCTATTATTTAATCATCATTTAATTGTGTATTCTGTGATGAGATCACGTGTATTGGGATTTTCTAAATACTGTAAATGTGAGCTGTGCCTACACAGCAGCTGGTTATGCTGTGGCACACCTCACCTATGGAGCGGCAGGCAGTGATTTGAACATCTGACCGGTTACCAAAAGGTTGCCAGATCACATCCGTGCTGAACAATCGGCCGTTGTGTCCCTGGGTTACACCAAAAGTCTCTCAGGTCATAATGTACATGTCAACATGTCTTTGGACGATGTGCTGGGTAAAATAAGCACAATGGAAAAATGGAAGGAATACTACGCATACATATGAGATTCAACATGATTGAATTACTTAATGTTTAAATGTTCCAGGTGGGTTAGGGGTTATGCCACTGCCTCTGTCTGTGCCACGTGTTCTGCTGCAGCATAGGTTCAAATCAAAGCCGTCAGCAAATATTCTGCTTTTCATCTTGTTCTCACTCAAGAAGAACTTTTTTTCGCAAGCATCCAAGACAATTGATTTTCATTTTCATTTGCAGACTTCCTATGCCGATAAAGGGGAGAAGGTAAGACCCTCTTTTAAAAGAATTAACACTTACATATGAGAACGTACAATAATCTTGAGCTCATATTGAAATAGAGGGAAATTGCACCAGGATTTTAAGCCTTGGGTCTTTGGAGTTATCCACATGAAAATTATTTAACGGAGAGACCATTTTTAAGATAAATTATTTATATTCCTTTTCCCCAATAGCATGAGAGGGGGAGATTTGTGAGGTTCCACCATGTGACCTTCTGGGTTGGCAATGCCAAACAGGTGAGTCATTAAACACTTCCCCAATAAGGGCCTGAACTGGACCCAACAAGGCATCTGACCAGTGAATTTATTTTACACTGGCCTCCATGGAAATTGAACTCGCAACCATGAAATGTAAGCTCAATGCTCCATTAACTGAGGTACACGAGTGTGCCGTCACGAGTGCCTGACCACAGTAGGGAATTTCCTGGATCACCATCTGCAGTCAAAGACTCTGCGAAAGCCCAGAGTCAACTGAAACATGACAGCCCAGAGTCAACTGAAACATGACAGCCCCGAGTCAACTGAAACATTTGACAGCCCAGAGTCAACTGAAACATTTGACAGCCCAGAGTCAACTGAAACATGACAGCCCCGAGTCAACTGAAACATTTGACAGCCCAGAGTCAACTGAAACATGACAGCCCCGAGTCAACTGAAACATTTGACAGCCCAGAGTCAACTGAAACATGACAGCCCCGAGTCAACTGAAACATTTGACAGCCCAGAGTCAACTGAAACATGACAGCCCCGAGTCAACTGAAACATTTGACAGCCCAGAGTCAACTGAAACATGACAGCCCCGAGCCAACTGAAACATTTGACAGCCCAGAGTCAACTGAAACATGACAGCCCAGAGTCAACTGAAACATGACAGCCCCGAGTCAACTGAAACATGACAGCCCAGAGTCAACTGAAACATGACAGCCCAGAGTCAACTGAAATATGTGACAGCCCAGAGTCAACTGAAATATGTGAACGCCACGAGTCAATTAAACATGACAGCTCTGAGTCAACTGGAATATGTGACAGCCCAGAGTCAACTGGAATATGTGAAAGCCACGAGTCAATTAAACATGACAGCCCAGAGTCAACTGAAACATGGGAAAGCCCTGAGTCAACTGAAACATTTGACAGCCCTGAGTCAACTGAAACGCACAAACCTCCAAGTCTGAAATGATCAACTACATCCTGTCTTCTGTTTCTCTTGCAACTCAACATTAACCCCATTTTTTAATTTAATTTTTTACACCTAATTTTTATATTATTGTTGAATTGGAATTTCAGTGGGTTGTGTGAAAGACCTGCTGACTACAACTAAGACACTGTTGGAAGTGCATCATATCAGTAATAAGTCATCTAATCCAGTATGATCCAGTGGACCCAGGCTGCTGTTTACTGGGTAAACAAAACAAGGCAACTACAAAGGCTGAAAAGTAAAAGTTCATTCAACCATTCCACTTTGAAGTTAAAATGGAAAGAGTAAAAAGGTCATTCAACCAAATCTAAATGTTCATTCAACCATTCCACCCAGGTTGACCAATCACACGCAAAGATTGGCGTCGACGTACCTCACTGGGTGGTACCTGAATGGGTTGTGTGTGGGTTGTGTGTATGCTGCCATTAGGTTATGGATGTGTTGTGAATGGATTATGAGTGTGTTGTGTACAGGTTATAAATGGATTGTGAATGTGTTGTGTACAGGTAATAAATGGATTATGAGTGTGTTGTGTACAGGTTATAAATGGATTGTGAATGTGTTGTGTACAGGTTATAAATGGATTATGAGTGTGTTGTGTACAGGTTATAAATGGATTGTGAATGTGTTGTGTACAGGTTATAAATGGATTATGAGTGTGTTGTGTACAGGTTATAAATGGATTATGAATGTGTTGTGTACAGGTTATAAATGGGTTGTGAAGTCAGTGTCTATTGTCCACCCAGGCGGCTATGTTCTACTGTGATAAGATGGGCTTTGAGCCACTGGCCTATAAGGGTCTGGAGACCGGCAGCCGGGAAGTGGTGTCCCATGTCATCAAACAGGATAAGGTAGTATACACTAACTCATATCCACTTCTGGACACATAGAACCGGTTTCCTGGACCCATGTCAGCCCTAATCCTGGACTAAACAGTTCCGTTTACATTGAAAGTGCTTCTCTGTTTCTCAGAAGTGCTTCTTAGTACCTGGCTTTTTAGACCAAGCAAGACTGTGTGTGAGGAACCGATCCTCTGTCTCTGGTTTTTAAAACCACAACATTGAGTGATTTTATTACCTTCATCAAATTAAGTATTGACCAGTTTTGTTGTCTGTACCTCCTGACCCCTACCCAGATATTATTTGTCTTTGAATCCGCCCTCAATCCAGGAAATGAAGGTTTGTTTTCTTCTCCGAGATTTCAGAAAAAATAAAACAAAGTATCATATAACAAAGTTCATGTTTCAAAGGTTCTTTTTCTCCCTCTCAGAAATGGGGGAACACTTAGTGAAGCATGGAGATGGGGTGAAAGACGTTGCTTTCCAAGTTGAGGACATGGACTTCCTAGTAAAGGTCAGTGAAAAGTACCTCAAGGCATTAAAGAAATGTTTGTGTGGAATCCTTAATCAGTATCTAGAGGGGAGGGCGGAGGGCGGAGGGCGGAGGGCGGAGGGTGGAGGGCGGAGGGCGGAGGGCTTGCTAATGCACATGCCACAGCTCCGGTACACACACACACACACACACACACACACACAGAGGGACAATGTCCACCGGTGAACCTGGGCTGGGGGCAGGTATCAAGGCCAGGGAGACATCATGACCTGGGGCCCTCTGATGATAAGGGGGTGGAGATGATGACAGGACTGACAGGCATAGCGTGTATGACACAGAGGGGTTTGAAAAACACTAGATCTGATGGCCCACTGGTGGGAATCAAACCCAAGAACCTAGCGTTGCGAGTGTTACACTCTCAACAGCTGAGACACAAGGGGCCCGTCCCTCTTTGCCATGATTTCTCTCATATCAACAAAAGCCAAAGCGAGGCGGGATATTCTATCAAGTGATTTGAGCGAATGACCACGAATGGGCAGCTGTTGTAGGGGCCTTCATTGTATATTTTTACTGTGACCGAGTTCTGAAACTGTTTGCAGACAGCCAAAGAGCGAGGCGCAGTGGTGGTCAAGGAGCCTTGGATTGAACAAGATAGCCATGGCAAAGTCAAGTACGCTGTCATTCAGACGGTGAGTCCTCTCTCTCTGTTTCCCCTCAACAAAGCCTATAACATAAATACATATGATCACAGTAATTGTAAACAAACACCTCTCATCTCCATCTTGCCCCAGTATGGAGACCTGACACACACACTCATTGAATACGTGGGACCCTACAAGGGCTTGTTTCTGCCTGGATACAAGGAACCTCTAACCAAAGACTGCCTGCTGCCCACACTGTGAGTTAGAAAGAAACAAATAGAACCTCTGAAAAACTCTCAGGCGTACTATACTTTGAAAAAACTGTCAGGCATGCTAACTTCTCTGAAAAAACTCTCAGGCAAACTAACCTCTGAAAAATAAATCAGGCATGCTAAACTCTGAAAAAAAATATTCAGGCATACTAAACTTTGAAAAAACTGTCAGGCATGCTAAACTCTGATTTTTTTTTTTCAAGCATACTAAACTCAGAAAAAATAGTCAGGCATATTAACCTCTGAAAAAACTCTCATGCACACTAACCTCTGAAAAAAAATATTCAGGCATACTAACCTCTGAAAAAACTCTCAGGTATACTAACCTCTGAAAAAAATTATTCAGACATACTAAACTCTGAAAAAACTGTCAGGCATACTAACCTCTGAAAAAAAATGTCAGGCATACTAACCTCTGTAAAAAATGTCAGGCATACTAAACTCTGAAAAATAATTCTGGCATGCTAACATCTAAACAAAATATCAGGCGTACTAACCTCTGAAAAAAAATATTCAAGCATACTAAACTCAGAAAAAATTGTCAGGCATACTAACCTCTGAAAAAACTGTCAGGTATACTAACCTCTGAAAAAAATTATTCAGACATACTAAACTCTGAAAAAACTGTCAGGCATACTAACCTCTGAAAAAAAATGTCAGGCATACTAACCTCTGTAAAAAATGTCAGGCATACTAAACTCTGAAAAATAATTCTGGCATACTAACCTCTGTAAAAAATATCAGGCGTACTCACCTCTGAAAAAAAATATTCAAGCATACTAAACTCAGAAAAAATTGTCAGGCATACTAACCTCTGAAAGATTTGTCAGGCATAATAACTTCTCTAAAAAAATATTCAGGCATACTAACCTCTGAAAAAACTGTCAGGTATACTAACCTCTGAAAAAAATTATTCAGACATACTAAACTCTGAAAAAACTGTCAGGCATACTAACCTCTGAAAAAAAATGTCAGGCATACTAACCTCTGTAAAAAATGACAGGCATACTAAACTCTGAAAAATTATTCTGGCATGCTAACATCTAAACAAAATATCAGGCGTACTAAACTTTGAAAAAACTCTCAGGCATGCTAAACTCTGAAAAAAAAATTCAGGAATACTAAACTCAGAAAATATTGTCAGGCATACTAACCTCTGAAAAAACTCTCAGGCACACTAAACTCTGAAAAACAATATTCAGGCATACTAACCTCTGAAAAAACTGTCAGGTATACTAACCTCTGAAAAAACTCTCAGGCATAATAAACTCTGAAAAAACTGTCAGGACTACTAAATTCTGAAAAAAATTATTCAGGCATACTAACCTCTGAAAAAAATGGTCAGGCATACTAACCTCTGAATAAAATTGTCAGGCATACTAAACTCTGACAAATTGTCAGGCATACTAACCTCTGAAAAAAAATATTCAGGCATACTAACCTCTGAAAAAAAATATTCAGGCATACTAACCTCTGAAAAAATTGTCAGGCATACTAACTACTCTGAAAAAACTCTCAGGCATACTAACCTCTGAAAAATAAATCAGGCATGATAAACTCTGAAAAGAAATATTCAGGCATACTAACCTCTGAAAAAAAAAATTCAGGCATACTAACCTCTGAAAAAACTGTCAGGCATACTAAACTCTGAAAAAAATTATTCAAGCATACTAAACTCAGAAAACATTGTCAGGCATACTAACCTCTGAAAAAACTCTCAGGCACACTAAACTCTGAAAAAAATTATTCAGGCATACTAACCTCTGAAAAAACTGTCAGGCATACTAAACTCTGAAAAAAAATATTCAAGCATACTAAACTCAGAAAAAATTGTCAGGCATACTAACCTCTGAAAAAACTCTCAGGCACACTAAACTCTGAAAAAAAATATTCAGGCATACTAAACTCTGAAAAAACTGTCAGGCATACTAACCTCTGAAAAAAGTGTCAGGACTACTAAATTCTGAAAAAAATTATTCAGGCATACTAACCTCTGAAAAAAATGGTCAGGCATACTAACCTCTGAAAAAATCTGTCAGGCATACTAAACTCTGAAAAAATTGTCAGGCATACTAACCTCTGATAAAAAATATTCAGGCATACTAACTTCTCTGAAAAAACTCTCAGGCATACTAACCTCTGAAAAATAAATCAGGCATGATAAACTCTGAAAAGAAATATTCAGGCATACTAACCTCTGAAAAAAAAAATTCAGGCATACTAACCTCTGAAAAAACTGTCAGGCATACTAAACTCTGAAAAAAGTTATTCAATCAAACTAAACTCAGAAAAAATTGTCAGGCATACTAACCTCTGAAAAAACTCTCAGGCACACGAAACTCTGAAAAAAAATATTCAGGCATACTAAACTCAGAAAAAACTGTCAGGCATACTAACCTCTGAAAAATAAATCAGGCATGCTAAACTCTGAAAATAAATATTCAGGCATACTAACCTCTGAAAAAAAAAATTCAGGCATACTAACCTCTGAAAAAACTGTCAGGCATACTAAACTCTTAAAAAATATTCAAGCATACTAAACTCTGAAAAAATTGTCAGGCATACTAACCTCTGAAAAAACTCTCAGGCACACTAAACTCTGAAAAAAAATATTCAGGCATACTAAACTCTGAAAAAACTGTCAGGCATACTAACCTCTGAAAAAAGTGTCAGGTATACAACCTCTGAAAAAACTGTCAGGCATACTAACCTCTGAAAAAAGTGTCAGGACTACTAAATTCTGAAAAAAATTATTCAGGCATACTAACCTCTGAAAAAAATGGTCAGGCATACTAACCTCTGAAAAAATCTGTCAGGCATACTAAACTCAGAAAAAATTGTCAGGCATACTAACCTCTGAAAAAACTCTCAGGCACACTAAACTCTGAAAAAAAATATTCAGGCATACTAAACTCTGAAAAAACTGTCAGGCATACTAACCTCTGAAAAAAGTGTCAGGACTACTAAATTCTGAAAAAAATTATTCAGGCATACTAACCTCTGAAAAAAATGGTCAGGCATACTAACCTCTGAAAAAATCTGTCAGGCATACTAAACTCTGAAAAAATTGTCAGGCATACTAACCTCTGATAAAAAATATTCAGGCATACTAACTTCTCTGAAAAAACTCTCAGGCATACTAACCTCTGAAAAATAAATCAGGCATGAAAAACTCTGAAAAGAAATATTCAGGCATACTAACCTCTGAAAAAAAAAATTCAGGCATACTAACCTCTGAAAAAACTGTCAGGACTACTAAATTCTGAAAAAAATTATTCAGGCATACTAACCTCTGAAAAAAATGGTCAGGCATACTAACCTCTGAAAAAATTTGTCAGGCATACTAAACTCTGAAAAAAAATATTCAGGCATACTAAACTCAGAAAAAACTGTCAGGCATACTAACCTCTGAAAAAACTCTCAGGCACACTAAACTCTGAAAAAAAAAATTCAGGCATACTAACCTCTGAAAAAACTGTCAGGCATACTAAACTCTGAAAAAAAATATTCAAGCATACTAAACTCAGAAAAAATTGTCAGGCATACTAACCTCTGAAAAAACTCTCAGGCACACTAAACTCTGAAAAAAAATATTCAGGCATACTAAACTCTGAAAAAACTGTCAGGCATACTAACCTCTGAAAAAAGTGTCAGGACTACTAAATTCTGAAAAAAATTATTCAGGCATACTAACCTCTGAAAAAAATGGTCAGGCATACTAACCTCTGAAAAAATCTGTCAGGCATACTAAACTCTGAAAAAATTGTCAGGCATACTAACCTCTGATAAAAAATATTCAGGCATACTAACTTCTCTGAAAAAACTCTCAGGCATACTAACCTCTGAAAAATAAATCAGGCATGAAAAACTCTGAAAAGAAATATTCAGGCATACTAACCTCTGAAAAAAAAAATTCAGGCATACTAACCTCTGAAAAAACTGTCAGGACTACTAAATTCTGAAAAAAATTATTCAGGCATACTAACCTCTGAAAAAAATGGTCAGGCATACTAACCTCTGAAAAAATTTGTCAGGCATACTAAACTCTGAAAAAAAATATTCAGGCATACTAAACTCAGAAAAAACTGTCAGGCATACTAACCTCTGAAAAAACTCTCAGGCACACTAAACTCTGAAAAAAAAAATTCAGGCATACTAACCTCTGAAAAAACTGTCAGGCATACTAAACTCTGAAAAAAAATATTCAAGCATACTAAACTCAGAAAAAATTGTCAGGCATACTAACCTCTGAAAAAACTCTCAGGCACACTAAACTCTGAAAAAAAATATTCAGGCATACTAAACTCTGAAAAAACTGTCAGGCATACTAACCTCTGAAAAATGTGTCAGGACTACTAAATTCTGAAAAAAATTATTCAGGCATACTAACCTCTGAAAAAAATGGTCAGGCATACTAACCTCTGAAAAAATCTGTCAGGCATACTAAACTCTGAAAAAATTGTCAGGCATACTAACCTCTGATAAAAAATATTCAGGCATACTAACTTCTCTGAAAAAACTCTCAGGCATACTAACCTCTGAAAAATAAATCAGGCATGATAAACTCTGAAAAGAAATATTCAGGCATACTAACCTCTGAAAAAAAAAATTCAGGCATACTAACCTCTGAAAAAACTGTCAGGCATACTAAACTCTGAAAAAAGTTATTCAAGCAAACTAAACTCAGAAAAAATTGTCAGGCATACTAACCTCTGATAAAAAATATTCAGGCATACTAACTTCTCTGAAAAAACTCTCAGGCATACTAACCTCTGAAAAATAAATCAGGCATGATAAACTCTGAAAAGAAATATTCAGGCATACTAACCTCTGAAAAAAATTCAGGCATACTAACCTCTGAAAAAACTGTCAGGCATACTAAACTCTGAAAAAAATTATTCAAGCATACTAAACTCAGAAAAAATTGTCAGGCATACTAACCTCTGAAAAAACTCTCAGGCACACTAAACTCTGAAAAAAAATATTCAGGCATACTAAACTCAGAAAAAACTGTCAGGCATACTAACCTCTGAAAAAACTCTCAGGCACACTAAACTCTGAAAAAAAAAATTCAGGCATACTAACCTCTGAAAAAACTGTCAGGCATACTAAACTCTGAAAAAAAATATTCAAGCATACTAAACTCAGAAAAAATTGTCAGGCATACTAACCTCTGAAAAAACTCTCAGGCACACTAAACTCTGAAAAAAAATATTCAGGCATACTAAACTCTGAAAAAACTGTCAGGCATACTAACCTCTGAAAAATGTGTCAGGACTACTAAATTCTGAAAAAAATTATTCAGGCATACTAACCTCTGAAAAAAATGGTCAGGCATACTAACCTCTGAAAAAATCTGTCAGGCATACTAAACTCTGAAAAAATTGTCAGGCATACTAACCTCTGAAAAAAAATATTCAGGCATACTAACTTCTCTGAAAAAACTCTCAGGCATACTAACCTCTGAAAAATAAATCAGGCATGATAAACTCTGAAAAGAAATATTCAGGCATACTAACCTCTGAAAAAAATTCCGGCATACTAACCTCTGAAAAAACTGTCAGGCATACTAAACTCTGAAAAAAATTATTCAAGCATACTAAACTCAGAAAAAATTGTCAGGCATACTAACCTCTGAAAAAACTCTCAGGCACACTAAACTCTGAAAAAAAATATTCAGGCATACTAAACTCAGAAAAAACTGTCAGGCATACTAACCTCTGAAAAAACTCTCAGGCACACTAAACTCTGAAAAAAAATATTCAGGCATACTAACCTCTTAAAAAACTGTCAGGTATACTAACCTCTGAAAAAAATTTCAGGCATAATAAACTCTGAAAAAACTGTCAGGACTACTAAATTCTGAAAAAAATTATTCAGGCATACTAACCTCTGAAAAAAATGGTCAGGCATACTAACCTCTGAATAAAATTGTCAGGCATACTAAACTCTGACAAATTGTCAGGCATACTAACCTCTGAAAAAAAATATTCAGGCATACTAACCTCTGAAAAAATTGTCAGGCATACTAACTTCTCTGAAAAAACTCTCAGGCATACTAACCTCTGAAAAATAAATCAGGCATGCTAAACTCTGAAAAAAAATATTCAGGCATACTAACCTCTGAAAAAACTGTCAGGCATGCTAAACTCAGATTATTTTTTTCAAGCATACTAAACTCAGAAAAAATTGTCAGGCATACTAACCTCTGAAAAAAACTGTCAGGCATACTAACCTCTGAAAAAAACTGTCAGGCATACTAACCTCTGAAAAACTGTAAGGCATATTACCCTCTGAAACATGGTGGTTGTCCCCCCCTCCAGGCCACCAGGACTTCTACACTTCATCGATCATATTGTTGGAAACCAGCCGGATGATGCCATGGTGCCAGTGTCAGACTGGTGAGGGACCCACAGGTCACACGCACACAGCAGACAGGGCAGAGAGACAATGGCTGAAAGAGAAGAAAACTTTACAGTTCACACAAAATAGTCTCAAGAAGTGCCGTTATTTTTTCCCCCGTAGGTTCTCAGGTCACATTACACTTGATTGCAGGCAAAGCCGTACGAAAGGAAGGGACAATAGATGAGGAGGAAGAGAAAGCCATTTGAGACTAATGAGATAAGCAGCTTGAGGGTTAATGAACCATGTCTCCATGTCTTCAGGTATCAGAAGTGCCTGCTGTTCCACCGTTTCTGGTCGATTGACGATAAGCAGATCCACACTCAGTACAGCTCCCTGAGGTCCATCGTGGTCACCAACTATGAGGAGACCATCAAGATGCCCATCAACGAACCGGCCCCCGGCAAGAAGAAGTCGCAAATCCAGGTTTCAACCTCCTTGCCCTTTAACCTGTGTGTTTGTGTGTGTGTGTGTGTGTGTGAGTGACGGTCCTGAATCGGTTGTTGCCTTATTTCAACAGGAGTACTGTGACTACAATGGAGGCCCGGGGGTCCAGCACATCGCCCTGAACACGTCGGACATCATCCAAGCTGTACGTAAGCCCCACACACCAAAAAGAAACACCTTGGTATATACACTGCTCCTTTACGATAGTTTCCATGTGCTTTTGACATCCGTATTCTTGGGGCAGTGTGAGGTTTTAATTGATCGAGACTGAGGGGGCGATAGAGTGAAGTGGTTTGGCCTGACTGAGCAGCGAGGCGGGTTCAAAGCCAGTCCACGGCAGTACACATGTACCAGAGGCAGTGGCATAGAGCGCCAGACCTCCCCAGGCCACTAGGCTTGATGCTTAAGAGACAGCCCAACGGAGCAAGCATACTGAATGCTTACTGAAACATGGGGGTATGTTTTAATGTTTTTTGGGCTGTTTAACTGTTAAAGCTTCGTAATTGAGCATCACAGTATAGCCAAAACCAGTTGCATTCGGTGCTCAAGACAATAGAATACAGAAATGTCTCAGGGCAAATGAAAGCATCGTAAACACAGCATAATCAGTAGCTTCATCCGCCACTACTTCTCTTCTTTTGGAGCCAAGCAAGTAGTTACAGGCAGATTGGGCTCATTATCCATCCGTCTTTATCCCTATCTAAAAACAGATCGTGAATCTTAGAGCCCGGGGGATGGAATTCCTGACGGCCCCTGATTCATACTATGAGATTCTCAGGGAGAAACTAAAGACTGCTAAGATCAAGGTGAAGGAGGACCTAAAGAGGCTACAGGTAACGAGGGGATATTGTCATATTGGGGATATTGTCAATGCATATGCATACTGGGGCTTTTCTCTATGAATCTGTAGTGTGATTCCTCACAATCCTTCCCTTGGTCTGCTCTCTCAAAACACATTGAAAGAGAATAGCAAAACATTCCTTCCGTCGGAACTCCTCCAAGATTTATTTTGAAACTAGGAAAGGCCAAAGACTCAAGATTCAAGAACAGACATCTTGAGGGTCCTGGCTATATTGTAATTCAGAGCTAATCCTTCTCTGTCTTCCCGCCTGTTTCATTCTCTGTCTGTCTTGTCTGCGTCAAGGAACTGAAAATTCTGGTAGACTTTGATGACAAAGGCTACCTACTCCAAATCTTCACCAAACCCATGCAGGACCGACCAACCCTCTTTTTGGAAGTCATTCAGCGTCACAACCACTTTGTAAGTTCATCAGATCGTAAGAATCCTAACACACATTAGCTTTTCCCCCACAAATACTCTCAAACGTGTACATTTTATTCATTAAACACACACAGCGACTGGATACTAATGGTAAAAAAACATTATACATATTTCTCTATTAAAATGGAAAATATTGTGAATCTTTTATGAATACTACTGGCCATTTCTTGTGGTTGTTTAGCTCAGAAGCCTCCCTTTCTATGTATCTCTCTCAAACACACACATCTGCCACAGGATCTTAGAAGTCCATAAAAGCGCAGCCCAGAATGGCCTTAACACCTGTTATGGCTCCCACCCAAGACGAACGTCACACAACCCAGAGTTGCAAAGGACCAGTAAATCTATCACAGATGGAGATTAGAGACCAACTGTAGGCTGGGGAGCTGGAGCTGAGCTATAGTTGTGAATTGAGTTTCCCCCTGTGGCACTTTGGGTTTTAACCATGAGAGCTGTCACCTTCCTGCTGGAACAGGCTCCCTGGTCATGTGTGAGTGTTTCAGCCTAGGGGTGGTGGGCCTGGATCTAGTGGATTCGATTGGTTATTCCAAAAACTATAAAACGGTACACCACACCAAAGAAACCACAAAAACAACCTTGACCTTCACCGTCTTGATCTTTTTCCTAGGAATTTTTTTTACACGATTAATTGGAACCAATAAGTTACATGTTTTGTTCGGAGACAAACTGGCGTTAAAATGTAAAAACCCTTGATTGATTTTTTTGCATCAGTAATTCAGGATCAAAAGACATTAAAGCCAAACCACAGAGTTTCTCCTTCAGAATTACCAAAGGCTTTCCGTGGCCTGGTTTATACCTAGTTCTAACATGCATCCCTCATCCTTATACTGTCCTGATCTGGCCAGTTCATCGGAACCACAATGTGTACAAGATCAAGATACAGGACGGATGAAACGAGGGAGAAACGAGGCATTCCTTCAGCCTACCTTTACAAATTACACTGAATAATTTCAATCTTGAATGTTAAAACAGAACTTTGCCAATACATGTCAATGACTGACCCCTGTGTGTGTTTCACACTGTAGGGCTTCGGCGCTGGAAATTTTAAGTCTCTGTTCGAGGCCATCGAGAAGGACCAGGATGCCAGGGGCAACCTGACTGTTTACTGACACCACACCACCATTGTGCTGCTACTACATGTTCTACTGCCTGATTATTGTTGGACAACGTCACCTAAAGACATTTAAAAACCAAGATTTCCCACCTATTTCAATCACCGTATATGACATGTTGATGACAAATTCAAAGCAATCTGTGAAACGTCCCTGCTTCATCACTGTCAAACATGCTATCTCTGTGAAACATTTCTATAATATCGCTGTGAAACGTCCCTGCTTCATCACTGTCAAACATGCTATCTCTGTGAAACATTTCTATACTATCGCTGTGAAACGTCCCTGCTTCATCACTGTCAAACATGCTATCACTGTGAAACGTCCCTGCTTCATCACTGTCAAACATGCTATCACTGTGAAACGTCCCTGCTTCATCACTGTCAAACATGCTATCACTGTGAAACGTCCCTGCTTCATCACTGTCAAACATGCTATCACTGTGAAACGTCCCTGCTTCATCACTGTCAAACATGCTATCACTGTGAAACGTCCCTGCTTCATCACTGTCAAACATGCTATCACTGTGAAACGTCCCTGCTTCATCACTGTCAAACATGCTATCACTGAGAAACGTCCCTGCTTCATCACTGTCAAACATGCTATCGCTGTGAAACGTCCCTAAGCTATCGCTGTGAAACATTTCTATACTATCACTGTGAAACATCTCTATGCTATCACTGTGTAACGTCTGTATGCTATCACTCTGACGCGTTTGTATGCTAGCACTGTGTAACATCCCTATGCTATCACTGGGAAACATTCCCATGCTATCACTGGGAAACATCCCCATGCTATCACTATGTAATGTCCCTATGCTATCACTGGGAAACATCCCCATGCTATCACTATGTAATGTCCCTATGCTATCAATGGGAAACATCCCCATGCTATCACTGGGAAACATCCCCATGCTATCACTGTGTAACGTCCCCATGCTATCACTGGGAAACATCCCCATGCTATCACTGGGAAACATTCACTAGCTTCCCATTTTTTACCCTTATAAGGTAAGAGCTTGCATTCAACAGTTGGTATTTTTTCCAAAGACATACCCATCAGTGACAACATAATGATCATTCTGATTCAAATGATGACTGCAAAATTGTGTCAGAAAAAATAAAAATAAAATGTTTTATGCAGCAACAGAGATTTTTATTTCAAAATAATTTATTTGCATATAATTGGAATGAAGCCAGGTTGTTACATCTGTGCTGACGTTTAGTATCATATAGATTTCGTTTCTCTACAGAGACCATGTATTATTTTTCAGAACCTGGACAAAAATGGATAAATATATTAGTAAATAAATATATTAGTGACATCACCATATTGAAATGTTCTATTATATATAAAATACAACACTTTATTTCATTTATGTTTTTGTCTTTCTCTGTTTGTACACAAAGTATCCAAAATATACTGACAGATCCCTTCCATTTCTATAGGGATTAGGCTCTAGTAGAAAAGGCAGTTTCAGCTCATTAAAAAACAAACAAAATAATAAACAAAAAACACAAGAACCCTAAAGAGGACAATAAAATCTCCCCAAATGTTTCAGGGACATTCCATTGATTTTTAAGTGTCATATTGTCTTATACTGGTCATTGTAATAATTTGAGTGCTTTGATTACTTGCTTAAAATGTTTCCTGTTACAAATGGTTTAACAAAGCCAAAGTGCTGGTTGTGGTAGTGATCCAGTCATTTTCAGCTCAGGCTAGCCTGAAATCCAAACAGATGTTTCATTGTTGTTCAAAAGGGAGACATTATTGTGTCTGGTTTGACCTAAAGAGCATAGGATTCTACTCCACACTAAACATACAACAGAAAAATACAACCTGAATTAATAGGTAGAGAATCGGTCTCTACAACACATTAGAATTGAGGAAACCATGTATAAGGGCGTGTAGTTCATGATTGTCCACTAAGTTGACCACATACCATTTCATTATTTTATTTTTCTTGTTAGGCAGGGCAGTTTGTTTGGGTTTGAATTGAATATAAGGTACAGGGTGATTGCATCCAAAACTGTGTTTCTTTGGTAAAATAACGAGCTTAATGTATTAGTTTATTTTCCGATAGATGATCATAACAGCTGTCAACCCATCAACAGGAAGTAACTAACCTGTTTGAAAACGAAATCCACATGGCTTGATTGAAGAAACTGATCGAACCAATGTTAATAGCTCAGTCAGATTAAATGTACCGGTTGTTATAAGTGCTACTGACTCTTTAGTAAATACTCTGGGGATCAACAGGTATATTTAATTGTTTAATTTTATGTTTAATGTCTAAGACTCAGTGTAGTCTCCTTTCACATTCTCACTGACCTTCACCTATACAGTCATTATACATTATATTATAATGTAGGGTAGAACTATGCACATTTAATATTGTTCCAGTGTTTTGTTTTTTTAAATCAGGGGAAAGTGCTTAACTGACCGATCAGGACACCAGGCTTTCTTTGACATTCACTGAAGTTGATTTAAGGCCACATGTTTGATTGATTTGTTGTGTATGTTCTGTAGTGAATAATGTCCCCAACCTCAAATTACTTTTCATGGCTTTCCTCCAGTTATTACATAGTAATTCGGTTTTTAATATTTTGCTACAATGTTGCAGGATAAGAGCACCATTGGTGAGCTTTTGCTGCTGGTAGATGGGAAGAACAAAGATGGAAACATCTTTGCTGGTGGACACTGATTGGGTTGTGTACAAGGTCACAGGATTTAAGGTCAGGGGTGACGGGCAGACGACATGGTGAATGTCCTTCCTGAGCCGAGCCAAGCTCCACTCACGCTGTGTGCTGTTCTGGAGGCAGACCTGCCTGGGTTCAAATACTATTTAAAATATTTCACATAGTTTGGGAATGTGGATATTTCAGCCTGACTTGCAAGCACACCAAATGTGAAAAGTTTTGGGACTTTTGGGACTTCAAAAAATGTAGTGTGGAGCCAGACAAAGTTCAATCTAACACATTTGATGTTTTTGAAGTTATCAAAAACAGCGTGAACCCAGGTCTGTCTGGAAGGCCCCACCCACCTTCACTGGCCGCCAAATCAACACTCAGGTCAAAAGTAATAGGTAACCATGGGCAACATGAGTAAATGACATTAGCAAAAAAAAAATAGCTTGTAAAAATAACACTTCAGTCAGTCAGGTTCTTTCTTTCAATGGTGAAAACAAAATGACAGACTGAACTATAAAACAGACACAATGTGATGAAAACAGCTGCCATTATGGAATTAACCAACAGTCCCCATTCCAGCTTCTAGTTATCACAGACAATGATCACTGCTTACACTGCCAACTAACAAAATAATTGTTTTATTCCCCCCAACGAGCACACTGCCCAGAGAGAAGCTTCAATGCTCTGTTCTGTAGCTCTCAGTACCTTTGTGAAACCCCTGCTGATGGATACATTTCTGAATCTGTTTTGAGGTAGGCTGACCAGAGCATGAAACCTCTGGCTGAGCTATCTAGATGATATTTCCAGTGAAGGAGAGGGCTGAGGTGATTTTTGCTGAGGACAGAAGCTCAAGCCGTGAGCAGCGATCATTCAGTGTGATAACTAAGGCAACCTGGGAACTTGTAATATCATGTTGGTATTTAATTCTTCCTGTAATTTACAAAACAAAACAACAAGGTGAAACTTAGAAAAACACATTTCCCATTTGTGATGTAGGCCTGGTTTCTCCAGGATCTCCCAGTCAGTTGATTTTCTAGAATTAAAAAAATTTACATTCTAGAATTAAACACTTTGACATATTATCATTCAAGACTTTCAAACTCTCTTTACTTGGTTTAATCGATGTTTTTCTTAAAATATTCGGACTCCTTTTGATCTCTGCTAGACAGAAGGTACTCTGAGCGCTGACTGGGGGATCCAGGGAAGTGTGGTCTGAATGTAGATATTCACTGTGGAATTATTCTGAAGACTTAAAAAGATGGCCGCCAATAATGCATTGTGTTTGTCCATTGCGGCTCCTGTGTATGTAGCAGCGTGATGTTGGGGATGTGAGTTAGTCCTCACACACCAGACTCCTCTTCTGATCCTGGAGGGAGAAAAACAGACAACACCTTTATTGACCTCCACAGGCACACAGGCACACAGCACACAGCCACACAGCACACAGCCACACAGCCACACAGCACACAGCCACACAGCCACACAGCACACAGCCACACAGCACACAGCCACACAGCACACAGCCACACAGCCACACAGCCACACAGCACACAGCCACACAGCCACACAGCACACAGCCACACAGCCACACAGCACACAGCCACACAGCCACACAGCACACAGCCACACAGCACACAGCCACACAGCCACACAGCACACAGCCACACAGCCACACAGCACACAGCCACACAGCACACAGCCACACAGCCACACAGCCACACAGCACACAGCCACACAGCACACAGCCACACAGCCACACAGCACACAGCCACACAGCACACAGTCATGGTCAGAGGCCCTAACCGCTATCCTACCTGCCGCTTAATTACGCCCTTCTTTCCCTAAATGCAATTAATTAACTCTTTGCTTCAGTTCAGTTGATACATTGGTGATAATGAAAAGACGAATTAAGAGCCATAGAACACACCAGCACAGTCCCATCAGAGCACTGATACAGAACACTTAAACAGAGCACTGAAACAGAGCACTGTAGCAGAGCACTGAAACAGAGCACTCTAGCAGAGCACTGAAACAGAGCACTGAAACAGAACACTTAAACAGAGCACTGAAACAGAGCACTCTAGCAGAGCACTGAAACAGAGCACTGAAACAGAACACTTAAACAGAACACTTAAACAGACCACTGAAACAGAGCACTGTAGCAGAGCACTATAACAGAGCAATGAAACAGAACACTTAAACAGAGCACTGAAACAGAGCACTGTAGCAGAGCACTGAAACAGAACACTTAAACAGAGCACTGAAACAGAGCACTCTAGCAGAGCACTGAAACAGAGCACTGAAACAGAACACTTAAACAGAGCACTGAAACAGAGCACTCTAGCAGAGCACTGAAACAGAGCACTGAAACAGAACACTGAAACAGAACACTTAAACAGAGCACTGAAACAGAGCACTGTAGCAGAGCACTATAACAGAGCAATGAAACAGAGCACTGTAGCAGAGCACTGTAGCAGAGCACTGAAACAGCACTGTAATAGAGCACTGAAACAGAGCACTGAAACAGAGCACTGAAACAGAGCACTGAAACAGAGCACTGTAGCAGAGAACTATAACAGAGAACTATAACAGAGCACTATAACAGAGCACTATAACAGAGAACTATAACAGAGCACTGTAACAGAGTGCTTTAATAGAATGCTGTAACGGAGCACTGTAGCAGAGTACTGAAACAAAACACTGTAACAGGACACTACAAAATAATCCTTGTTCACAGGACATGGAGCTAAAAGAGGTCAAGCCAAACTGAACACCCACCCTGATTGTTGTGTAAAGTCTGGCAGTATAAACAGAAGTCTATGTTGCGGTCGTGCACCGGGCTGTTGTGGTGGCCGTGGTGGCGCCGGCCGCACGGGGGCGGAGGCCTGTCCAAAGGACCCAACAGCTGGGGCTCCGAGTGGGCTTGCTGCACCCGCTTCTGCCACACTACCCGGTGGGGTCCTCCACAGCACGGCCAGTCCTCCAGGGCCCCCCCAGAGTCCAGGATGAGGGGCACCGGGAGCAGGGCTGGGGGCCGGTCCGACTGGGGACAACAGTACCCAGGGCTCTGTCCGTAGTGAATGTGAATGCTACAGTCATCCTGGAGGTCCAGGCTCTGGTGGAAGCGCACGGAGGGGCTGTCGTGGACGCAGCCGCCGAGCCGACCGGCCCTCCGATGGGGGTGTCCAGCCTGACCATAGCCCTGGTGGCAGCAGGGGGCCGTGGGCGGCGGGGGTAATGGGACCGGGGGAACAAGGACGGGAGGTGGGCTGAGGCTGAGCGCCAGGTCAGGACCCTCTGTCCCCGGGGCTCCTGCGCTGTCTGCCTGGGGACACTGACAGGGGCCGGGCTTCAGGGGGCATATCGAGGAGTCCTGGCTCAGAGCCGCGGGAGCACCAGACCCATGGCCACCGGCGGCCGCAGCCCCCTGCTCCTCGTCTGACCCCCGGCCCGGTCCCAGCCCGTGCTCGCCATCCTCTCCATAGTGGTGGTGTCTGTGGCGGTGGTAGTGCACGTGGCTGAACACCGCCTGCTGCTCCTCCAGGCAACCTCCTTCCGCTCCTCTGTTCACCACCGAGTCCAGTGATCGGGGCCTCTGGGCGCCAGCCTCCACGCTGTCCCTGCGGCCGGACAGGCTCGGGCCATAGTACACAAACGGGTCGTAGTCACTGCTCAGCGAGCTGCGGAAGGTGGACCGGCTGCCGTAGACACCCTGCAGGGACACGTCGGTGCAGTTCAGCACAGAGTCGCTGGACGAGCCGTGACAGGGCCCAGAGCTGGAGTCGCTGGCCGGACCGTCGGCCAGGTAGCCGCTGTGCTCCGTCCGGTAGCTCCCCCCGGAGCAGCTGCCCCCCTCGTCCCCCCGGCCGTGGGTCCCCCCTGCGGCGGCGCGGGCCGTGGGGGCAGACGACGGGCCGTGCTGGAGCCTGGAGCTGGAGGCGCTGCGCTGGGCCTGGCAGCCGGAGCGGTAGGCGTAGCAGGACCGGCGAGGCCCAGGGCCGTAGTGACCCGCTGTCCTGCAGCCGCCCGTGGACCTGTGAGGCCTCCCGGGGACCTCTGTAGGATGGAGGTACCTGCACCCGGGGCCCAGGGGACGGCTTGGGAGGAAACGGAGACTCTGGGGGTCCAGGGGCGGGGAGCCGTTGTAGTGGCCCAGGGAGGGGTAGGCGCCAGAGGGGGCGGGTGGATAGTAAGGCCTCATGGAGAAGGGGATCTGGTGCTGGGGGAAGGCATGCAGGTAGGGCTGCAGGAAGCTCTGGCTGGGCTCAGGGTTCTGCTGTGTTCTGCTCCTCTGGGCTTGTGGGGACAGATCTGCACCTGAAGGAACACAGACACAGCCCGTCAGATAGACAGGTAAGACACACACACACAGATACAGTCTGTCAGACAGACAGGTAAGACACACACACAGTCCATCAGACAGACAAGTAACACACGCACACACGCAGACAAAGTCTGTCAGACAGACAGCTAACACGCGCACACATAGTCGGTCAGACACACAGGACATTCACACACAGAATTGTCCCTAACCAGGGATACTGGCTAGAGGTCTTTAAGGGACTTATGAGTTATTCTGTAAAGTTACTGTTGGTTATTCTCCTATATTTGAGGGGCTGGTGAACACAGCACAGTCTTCCCAATATTAAGCCCACCTGCTCACAGTCAGGCTTTTCTCTCCTTTAGGAGAAGAAAAAGAGGCCCCAGAAAAGCAGCTCTGGGCAGACGGAGAAGCAGACACTGCCAAAGGAGGGCCGACACCCATTCCTCAAAAATCAACAGGGAAGCGCAGCCAGAGATGATTCCACCTCCCCTCCACAACAGCTTGTCTCCAAGCTCTGAGTTTTTCCCTATTTCAACTGACTTTTTCTTCATTTTTTCTTAATAAAATTCCCCCCAGGACCTAGAACATATCCCCATCTCTCCATGTTACGGTACAGTCTGTAAAACAGAATGCACTAAAATGTGTTTTCTAACCAACCCAATTAGTTTGAATGTCAGAATGTGTGTTAATACAACTTTGAAAGCCTCTGTTGATAAGGTTGATTATCCAACAGTCAACTGACAAGCTAACTAAGTAGCTGTTTAGCTTGACACCCTAAAAAACAATCCTGTTAAACACTTAAATAAGTAGCACAATTCATGCAAAAGTCATGTAGGTACAATTCATGCAAAAAATTTAATAATTGTCATCTACAGCAGCACTTAAGGTCGCGATGGGCAGAAGGTACACCAAAAAACAACAACAACAAACTTCAGGGCAATTTTCTCCAAACAATGGATCAGGGAAGTAGCCTCCATTATAACAAACTCTGCAGAGCCCAGAGTCAATATGCTGTTTTGCAGCTTATAACACCTCAACAGCTCAGTATACAACGTGACATTTCAGGGCGAATCTGATTAATTATGACAGAGCTAATCACATAGCTATGATATCTAGCTAGCTAGTTGTTAACATGTCCCAATCCCTGAGACACGTCCTGATCAACTGACCCCTGCATCCCCACATTCTGCCTCTCAGGACCCTGGAGACGCTGAGCCTGCTGACAGGCTTACTCAAAATGACCTGCGTGCTAGACGTGTAAAAGCCTTTTCTAGTCCATTCCCAGTCCTTTCAAGCATCCGATATGCAAATGAACGGACCAGTCTTCCACAGGCTGACCCGTCCCTGTCGTCACGTCAACCACCCTCTGCAGAACGTGCAGCCAACTCAGGCCGAGGAAGGTAGTGAAGAAGAGGGTGAAGGACAGAGCAACAGTAACAGTGAAGAATTCGAGGAAAGACGTGATTGAAAGTGCAGAAGACGAGGTGAATGTGTCCAATGGTGGTCCGAGGCCAGAGACAACGACGGACCCTGAAAGGTAGGCTATTGTCCACAGATCTGCAGACAGAAGTATTTATGGGACAGGTCTTGCAGAAACTATGCTTCAGAGGGACTCAGAGGGAAAGGCCTTCCCCAATTGTTTCCAACACTCCAAGTCGGCAAATGAAAGGAAAAAGCTCAGAAGAGACCGGCATATTTAAAGTGAAAGCACTGAAGCATTGCCCTGTACACAATGTCTGCTTCTCAATAACAAAACCATGGGTCAGGACCTTGAACGGTTACCATAGTAATTCCAGTATCAGGGACTACAAGACTACAGGCACTACAGGAGACTACAGGCACTACAGGAGACTACAGGCACTACAGGAGACTACAGACACTACAGGAGACTACAGGCACTACAGGATACTACAGACACTACAGGAGACTACAGGCACTACAGGAGACTACAGACACTACAGGAGACTACAGGCACTACAGGAGACTACAGACACTACAGGAGACTACAGGCACTACAGGAGACTACAGGCACTACAGGAGACTACAGACACTACAGGAGACTACAGGCACTACAGGATACTACAGACACTACAGGAGACTACAGACACTACAGGAGACTACAGGCACTACAGGAGACTACAGACACTACAGGAGACTACAGGCACTACAGGAGACTACAGACACTACAGGAGACTACAGACACTACAGGAGACTACAGGCACTACAGGAGACTACAGACACTACAGGAGACTACAGGCACTACAGGAGACTACAGACACTACAGGAGACTACAGGCACTACAGGAGACTACAGGAGACTACAGGCACTACAGGAGACTACAGACACTACAAGAGACTACAGACACTACAGGAGACTACAGGCACTACAGGAGACTACAGACACTACAGGAGACTACAGGCACTACCTAATCTTGGGTTAATAGTAATGCCATCTAGAAGTCAGAGGACCAGCCATGTGTCTTTTCAAGGGGAAACCGTGATTCCTGGTGACGGTCCTTACAGACAGACTACAGACACACGGGTACAGACAGTAAGACTGACTACAGATACAGGCAGACATACTACAGACAGAAATACAGATACAAAGTTACAGACAGTCAGACAGACTACATCCACACACGAGTACAGACAGTCAGACAGACTACATATACAGACAGACTACAGACACACAGATTTAGATAGCCAGGCTACAGACACACAGATACAGAAAACTACTGGCAAACCAAAGACACACATATACCAATATATAGACTACAGACACACATATTCAGACAGACTACAGACAGACCACAGACACAAGATACAGACAAACCGACTACAGACACAACATACAGACAGGCAGACACACACACAGGTCACTGTGTTAGGGGAGGTCACTGTGTTATGGGAGACCACTGTGTTAGGTGAGGTCACTGTGTTAGGTGAGGTCACTGTGTTAGGGGAGGTCACTGTGTTATGGGAGACTACTGTGTTAGGGGAGGTCACTGTGTTAGGGGAGGTCACTGTGTTAGGTGAGGTCACTGTGTTAGGGTAGACCACTGTGTTAGGGGAGGTCACTGTGTTAGGTGAGGTCACTGTGTTAGGGTAGACCACTGTGTTAGGGGAGGTCACTGTGTTAGGTGAGGTCACTGTGTTAGGGTAGACCACTTTGTTAGGGGAGGTCACTGTGTTAGGTGAGGTCACTGTGTTAGGGTAGACCACTGTGTTAGGGGAGGTCACTGTGTTAGGGGAGACCACTGTGTTAGGGGAGGTCACTGTGTTAGGTGAGGTCACTGTGTTAGGGTAGACCACTGTGTTAGGGGAGGTCACTGTGTTAGGTGAGGTCACTGTGTTAGGGGAGGTCACTGTGTTAGGGGAGACCACTGTGTTAGGTGAGGTCACTGTGTTAGAGGAGGTCACTGTGTTATGGGAGACTACTGTGTTAGGTGAGGTCACTGTGTTAGGGGAGGTCACTGTGTTAGGTGAAGTCACTGTGTTAGGGGTATTGTTTGGTCTTTACCCATGATGTTGTGCATGCAGAGGGGGCAGGTCACTGTGTTGGGGGTATTGTTTGGTCTTTACCCATGATGTTGTGCATGCAGAGGGGGCAGGTCACTGTGTTGGGGGTATTGTTTGGTCTTTACCCATGATGTTGTGCATGCAGAGGGGGCAGGTCACTGTGTTGGGGGTATTGTTTGGTCTTTACCCATGATGTTGTGCATGCAGAGGGGGCAGGTCACTGTGTTGGGGGTATTGTTTGGTCTTTACCCATTATGTTGTGCATGCAGAGGGGGCAGGTCACTGTGTTGGGGGTATTGTTTGGTCTTTACCCATGATGTTGTGCATGCAGAGGGGGCAGGTCACTGTGTTGGGGGTATTGTTTGGTCTTTACCCATTATGTTGCGCATGCAGAGGGGGCAGGTCACTGTGTTGGGGGTATTGTTTGGTCTTTACCCATTATGTTGCGCATGCAGAGGGGGCAGGTCACTGTGTTGGGGGTATTGTTTGGTCTTTACCCATTATGTTGCGCATGCAGAGGGGGCAGGTCACTGTGTTGGGGGTATTGTTTGGTCTTTACCCATTATGTTGCGCATGCAGAGGGGGCAGGTCACTGTGTTGGGGGTATTGTTTGGTCTTTACCCATTATGTTGCGCATGCAGAGGGGGCAGGTCACTGTGTTGGGGGTATTGTTTGGTCTTTACCCATTATGTTGCGCATGCAGAGGGGGCAGGTGCGGTGCTGCAGCAGCCAGGGATCCACACACTCCTTGTGGAACTCATGACCACAGGAGATGATTCGCAGTTCCTGGCCATCCAGGAACTCCTCCAGGCAGATGGCACAAGTGGGGTTGGAGTTTGAGCTGCTGTTGGACCCCCAGCCCCCACGGTGGCGATGTGAGCCCCCGCAGCCCTGAGAGGTGTACGTCCGTGTCTCCAGGCGACTGATGGCTCTCATGGTCTGCTGGTGGACCGAGTCCTGGGGGGCCATGGGAAGAGGGGGCGGGGTTAGTGAGGGCAATGGACCGTGGCGTGTTTGTGATGTATGCACACCGGACACTCATTGGGGTTTGGTTTAGAGGTTGAGGGCAGGCCTGAATAAACCGACTCACCCAGGTTCTGTTGGCCTTGCATCGGTAGCGAAAAGCAAAGATCAAAATGATGGCCAGAATAGCTAAAACTATAGTAAGGAGGATGCCAACATCGTAGTGGGGCTGGAGAAAGAGGGAGAGAGAGGGGGAGAGAGAGGGGGAGAGAGAGTGAGGGAGAGGGGGAGAGAGAGGAGAGATTTTATTACAGCCAGGGGCAAAGGAGGGCTAGCCATTTAACGTGCGATACACAACGTGTGTTGCAGTTTGCGGTGCTCACCAATTTGGGGTCCTCTCTCTTAATGTCAATGTGGATTATTGCCTCTTCGTTCCTGTTGACCAGTCCCATAAGCTGCTCTGCGTTCTCAGCAAGCACCAGCACCACTGGACGTTGCAGGGAGTCTGACTGGCGCAGCTACACCAGGGTGTGTGGTGTGTTTTGGGGAAAGACACACAAAGTACAGAAGAGGGGGAGGACAGACACAATGAGTAACTGATAAACCGGCGATGCTATTGCTACGCTGCCTCCGTCAGGCTAGGCCATGGCCCGTCACTGCTCCTCACCTGGAACACGGCGGTGTCGTCGTCCGTGACGTCAAAGATGACTGCCTGAGCCCCACGTTCCAGTGCCAGACGAGCCTGTGGGAGAGGACACAGGAGAGGTCGGTGTTAAAACCCGGTGCTGCTACGAAGAACAGAAAGGGAGTGGAGACAGCAGCGAGACGTGGAATCCGAGGCCGCGTGGATCGATAAACTAGGAGCAAACATTCACTAAGACTCATCTTCATCAGTTGGTTTCACTTGTCATTCATACTCATGGTCGTAGCTGATATTGTAACATTTTTGACACGACATTATCCTTTTGAAAATGTTTGGCATAAGGTTTACTAAGGTTTTCAGGTGTTTTTCTTTGTTTTAATATTGTTATTCATTATAAACAAACACCAATAAATCTTTTACACTGACTCAAACACAGTGAAAAGAACCCCCCCACCCCCAGTCTTCCTGCAAACACTTCTTGAATGTGTACTACATTTTCTTAAAACTATAAACCAGCATCATGAAACTGAAGCTACACTGACCAAACTCCAGATTTCTCACAGCTTTACACTCAAAACTGTATGATCTAGCATATAAATGAAACATCACCCTCAAAAGTCACACAAACGTGTCAAATACAATGACATCACTCAATGCCCACTCCCCACGGGTAAGAGGAATTCAAAACACTGTTACCATAATGTGTCCTAGAATCCCCCTATGAATCTTTCACTTTGCATGATATTATTAACTGTAAATTACAGTATGTCTGAGGAGATTGCTGATTGCTGAGTACAGGAAAGACACAAATAACATGTGTTCATTTGATGTTTTTTTCCCTCCACTGTAATTCAACCACACTTGACATTTAGCTTAAGAGAACAAGAGGGTAAAGTAAGTGTTTTAGTATTGGGTTAAAGTCATAAAAATACATTTTTATTCAGCCTGAGCATCCTGTATCCGACTAGGGCCAGAGATTTTCGCTTAAATATAAGGCTATATTTTCTGATTGTCTGCATACCTTAAAACATGTAATCATCTTGAATTATTCTTGAGTGCATTTCTTTAAATATGAGGTTGTATTTTAACAACCGTGTTCACAATTACTCATTTTTGGACCTCAGAAATCACACTCTACATAAATTGTAAAAAGTGTATTTTATAGAAGACAAATTCAAGTCTCAAGTTCATGTAATTTACCTGGACTGTCCTGCTTGTGTTAATGCATACAGATTTAGAGTACATGAAACATAGTGGACAACAACGCCATCGGGCAACAAGACGGAACCAAGACTTGAAAACAGGTGAATTGTGCATATACGATGGGGGTAGAAGTTCCTCCTTCTGGAATTTAGAAAAATTGTTTTGTATGTGTTGTTCATAGAAACAGTTTTAGTGTTTTAGCAATTGTGAAAGGCAATGCTTTAAAGCTTCTAGTGTACTGAGGGCTGTACTTTGTCCTGGTTTGCAAGGTCACCGCTAGATGGCAGTCAAACCCCACTGTCTCCCACTGTCACACCAGGGCAAAGTACAGGCCTCCTTCCTTACACAATCCTACCTCGCTCTCTACAGGAGGACTACCACAACACCGTGCTGTGAATCAGAGAAGACTGCAGCCTATTCTGGAGGGCACCGGGCTAATGTAATGACATGTCTAGCTTTAGAAAAGGACATGGAGTGGAGGGGTGAATGAGAGAACAATTAATGGGCGGCAAAGGTCCCACGAGAAGCTTCAGGTGTCTGTCTATTACACGGAAAAGCTGAGGGGGAAGAGCGAGAGGATCTGTGTGGTCGGGTGGGATGAAGGTGGACCATGTGGTCGGGTGGGAGAAGTGAGGACCGTGTGGTCGGGTGGGACGAGTGAGGACCGTGTGGTAGGGTGGGACGAGTGAGGACCGTGTGGTAGGGTGGGATGAAGGTGGACCATGTGGTCGGGTGGGAGAAGTGAGGACCGTGTGGTAGGGTGGGATGAAGGTGGACCATGTGGTTGGGTGGGACGAGTGAGGACCGTGTGGTAGGGTGGGACGAGTGAGGGCCGTGTGGTAGGGTGGGACGAGTGAGGACCGTGTGGTAGGGTGGGACGAGTGAGGACCGTGTGGTAGGGTGGGATGAATATGGACTGTGTGTTAGGGGGGGATAAAGGTGGACTGTGTGTTAGGGTGGGACGAGTGAGGACCGTGTGGTAGGGTGGGACGAGTGAGGACCATGTGGTAGGGTGGGATGAAGATGGACTGTGTGTTAGGGGGGGATGAAGGTGGACTGTGTGTTAGGGGGGGATAAAGGTGGACTGTGTGTTAGGGGGGGATAAAGGTGGACTCTGTGTTAGGGGGGGATAAAGGTGGACTCTGTGTTAGGGGGGGATAAAGGTGGACTGTGTGTTAGGGGGGGATAAAGGTGGACTGTGTGGTAGGGTGGGATGAAGGTGGACCGTGTGGTTGGGTGGGACGAGTGTGGACCATGTGGCATTTCTAGCTTCACACCAAATAAAACATGGTGTCTGAGTGGGAGGACTCCAAGGAACCTGAGGACACAGCTGCTCCTCTCCAGTATCTGTCTCTATAGGTGTCCTGCTCCTCTCCAGGATCTGTCTCTATAGGTGCCCTGCTCCTCTCCAGTATCTGTCTCTATAGGTGTCCTGCTCCTCTCCAGGATCTGTCTCTATAGGTGCCCTGCTCCTCTCCAGTATCTGTCTCTATAGGTGCCCTGCTCCTCTCCAGGATCTGTCTCTATAGGTGCCCTGCTCCTCTCCAGGATCTGTCTCTATAGGTGCCCTGCTCCTCTCCAGTATCTGTCTCTATAGGTGCCCTGCTCCTCTCCAGTATCTGTCTCTATAGGTGTCCTGCTCCTCTCCAGGATCTGTCTCTATAGGTGCCCTGCTCCTCTCCAGTATCTGTCTCTATAGGTGCCCTGCTCCTCTCCAGTATCTGTCTCTATAGGTGCCCTGCTCCTCTCCAGTATCTGTCTCTATAGGTGCCCTGCTCCTCTCCAGTATCTGTCTCTATAGGTGCCCTGCTCCTCTCCAGTATCTGTCCCTGCTCCTCTGGGCCCAGTCCTGAATGCCAGTCATACTGGTTGTCAAGGTTCCATGAGGCTTGTGCTCTTCTTTTCATGACCAAAAATATATAGCTTTTCTGAATTCAAATAACATTGTGCCAAAATATTATTTTTTTATTGGATCAACCTTTTTGTCAGTGTTTATTGTTTACAACTGACTAATTGACTGGCTGACTGCCAGTGGAGTAGCAAAATGAAATGATTATCCAGGTCAAAAGTCAAACATACTAAACAACACATTAGTTTAACGAGACCCAGGCCACTGGAAGGACAGTCACAGGGTCAAAACACTAATCCTAAAACTCTTAACCCCTCAATCTACACCTAATGCCGATGCCTAACCCTATAACAATTTTTGACCCTAACACGTTTTCCAAGTTTTACCCTAATCTTAGAATGTAAAATATTTTCAAAATATTTTCAAAATGATCCTAATGACCACAGTCTGGCTACATTCTTCCCGGGTACATTCCTATTTCCAGTACATAGTGAAATCCAAGCACACACACACACACACACACACAGACACACAGACACACACACAATAAACTTACAAAGCTAAACACACACTTCCCACTATAGAAATGCTGGTCATGACATCACTCATCCAAGCCATTTATCACCAGTTAATGACAAAACCCCACAGAGCCCCGGCTCCACTGAACTCAGATTACTTTTAAACACTTCAAAATACCAAAAGGGAAAGTTAATACATGACTACCAACACAAACTTCCTGTCGACAGTGTGTGTACACAGCACGGGTGTGTTTTTCACTGTCTATTCTCTGTGCTATAATGTTGCCCATTCTAATAGTGTTTTTCTACGCCCAACCTCTCAGACGACTCAGATGGGTTTGAAAGTTCCAGGTTAGCAGCGTCAATGGTCAGTAGGAATGTCAGGCAGAAAATGAACGTGTAGCTCTTTGATGTAGTGGCCCGGACAGGGCACGGTTCTGACAGCTGTAGCACGAAGCCAGAGGCTGGATGGGGCTGGCCACATGAACAAGAGGAGGTGGAGCTTTGACATGTGGGAATCTGCTTTACCTGGAGTTCAAGAGTTCCCAGCAGGAAGCATCCACGTCTCTAATCGAGATCATAAATGGAGAAAAAAAAGTATGCTGGTGGTTTGGTACTATGGACCTGTGGACAGGCGAACACACACACACGCGCACACACACACAGTTTCTCTATCTCTCTACTGAAGACTTTCAAACGTCCTCAACCGCAGAGCTCCAAGAGTACCCTATTAAAAACCACAGCAGCCATTTCAGGAATACAGCATCATGTATTTCTGTCCTGGCTATGGTGATTTTATTATGTCATTATAGCATCACAATACGACGTAGTAGCTAAATGCAGGCCAATTTCAGAGGTTGATCTTAAGCCGCAAATCCGGATACGAGACGTTACCCAGAAACAGCTCATGCTATGACAGGATTAATTAGAGTTATATTTGACTCTTTTTTCAATCCCCTAATCAAATGTGAACTACATTTGCACTTAAACAAGGCAATTAAAATAAGAGCGAAAATGCATGTGGAAACATTCCTGTTTTGTTATGGTGGGAGTGGATGGAACGCTACGGTAACAGCCAGCTCGCGGTTAGCACACATCTACCCTAATGATACAGCGACATGACAGGACTGATTTGATCCATAATTAGAAAGCACCTCAGGTTGGCCTTTGTGAGAACACCAGACTCTCCTCTCGTGCCATCATGACATCAGTTCATGTCTGACAGAATAGAGACAGCTACGCTGGGACAAAAGCACTACAGGATATTCATACTGTGCTATTTCAACTGAGTACATTTTACATTTTTGTCATTTACCAGATGGTCAACTCAAATGTGCATTCAAATACATTTAGAATGAAAAAAAGCCCACAGCATATCACAGGTATTGAATAATAGGTTTTGAGTGAGTCAGAGTTCCCAGAAAGGCTGGAATTAAATGTCCTGCCAACGTTACATTGGTCTTCAGCAAATACTTTACTGGATTTTGAAAGGTTTTTGTTGGAGTTTGTTGAATCAGTGTAGAACTGCAAGGTGACCAGCCACATTAAGATATTGATGTTTGTTCAACATTTGAGGATGTAGCTGAAAACAACACACGTAGTAAAGACCTTCACAAACAATTACTGTAAGTTTTCAAAACGATGTCCAAGTCATAATATCTAGCTTAGATTGTCCTTAAGGGTCCTGATGCTCCAAACTGCCTGTGTTTGTAATCACGACAGACAAGAGTACAATACCTAAACACAGAGTAACGAGGTTCTAAATTAATTGCAAACATAAAACTGAAATTAACTGATTGCAGAACAATTGATTGCAGGGGAGTATTCAGCCCGTTTGCTATGACACACCTGAATGAGCTGTGGTGCAGCCAAATGTCTTTAGAAGTCAAGGAATTAGTTAGGAATCCAGCTGTGTGCAATTAAGGTTTCACATGATTTCAGGTTAAATTAATCTGCCTCCAAGACACCCCACAGTTGGTGAGAACAATTCCTAAGAACCGTAAAGTCTATTATAAAGAAATTGAGAGAATATGGCTGTGAATCTGTCTAGAACAGGGAAATTGACCCCAAACACAGAGCCAAAGCCACACTGGAGTGGCTTACAAACTAAAAGGTCAATGTCCTTTGCCTAGTCAGAGCTCAGACTTCAATACAATTGAGAATATGTGGAAAGAGTTCCTAAAATGGCTGTGCCCAGATGTGCTAAGCTGGTAGAGGCTTATCCAAATAGACTCATTGCTCCTTAAGGTGCCCCTACCAAATACTGACTAAAAGTGAATACTTGTGCAATAAATTATTTATTGTTTTGTATTTGTTATTCATTAAGAACACATTTTACTGTTATTCAGTTTTTTACTGAAATTAAACTTCTTTGTGTAGATCAATGTCAAAAACGCACTCTATTTTCTGTTCATGTTGCAACACAATAAAATGTCCAAAGAAGGTGAATACTTTTGTGAGCCATTGTATATTTGGTCACAGACAGAGGGAGTTTGCCATTGAACAAAGCAAAATGTCAGCGAGCTCATGTTGGATGGGAATCCTTGGCATAGAAGACTGGAGTCAAAGTTTATAGGTGTGTTTTGATGAGACTATTTTACAGGTGTGATTTAAAGCAATACGTGCTAAATGATGACATTTCAAGATGGTGTGCATGGTGAAATAACCAGGACATGACAACCTTTATTTGGTGTAAACTTCCCCTTGAAGTCCAACTTGAATGCAATTCCATTTCTATTTGAAGTCCACCCAGCTCAATAATGCTGACTAAATGATAGGTTATGTGTTTTCAGTGTGTGTTGCTGTGTGTGTGTTTGTTGCTGTAATTGTGTGTATTACTGAGTGTATTTTTATACGCGTTTGAGCAGGATGACTGAATGTACGTTGCCATGCTATAGGAGGAAAGAGCGGAAGGAGGAAAGAGGGGAAAGAGGAAAGGGTGTCGCCCAATGGGGTATCCAACGCCAACAGCGTGGCTTTGATGTGGGGCTGGGGTGGGGGTGGGGGGGTGTCGTGTCAGGGCAGGTAGACGTTACCTACTCAGGAGTGCCTGACTAGCCGGGGGGGGGGACTGTATCAACAGACAGAACCACCTCATTTTACCCCCTTCTAACCCTACCCCCCAACACACACAACCCCCCTCCCTACACCCTTGACACATCCTGGGAGGGGCCACCTCTCCACCCCGTCACCTGGGGGTGGAGGCTCTGCCTGGGAGCTCAGCTCCAGGTGTGTGCTGTGAGCATACGAGCTGATGTCTGCTGGCTCTGGTGCTCTTTCTCCCACTCTTTCTTTCTCTGATCCTCTCTTTCTGTCTGCCCCTCTTTCTTCATTCCTTCTCTAAGACGTTTCCCGTCTTCCTCTCCACTTTCACCGCCACGTTCTTTGGCCGCGCTCCGCCCTGGCTGCCCGACACACATTTGAAACTCGAAAAAGCAAGGTGAGTGTGAAAGGCCAGCGTGATCTGATAGGGTATCAGTTGTTAAACACATCTCTGAGACACACATCAAAGGGTTTGGCAGTGGCTTGGCTGGGGGGTGGGTGGGCAGGCGGGCGGGGAGTTGGGGGAGGGGGGGCGGGAAGGCGGGGAGTTGGGGGGAGTGGGGCATGTCCAATCACAACAGACTCACAGTCACAGACTATAGCGGCTCAGGTGACGAGGAAAGGCTAGTGTGATCTGATAGTGTCATCTCTGTGCAGCACTGGGTCACTGTATGTTCTCCAAGTGTTCTTTTCGTTAGGCCCAGACAGCTATTACAACCATAGACTGGTGTTAATTATGGAACCTTTTTTTGATCTAGTCTAATCTTAGTCATTTTGACTAATATATCTGAAAGTTTAAGTCACATTTTTATCATTTGAATAATGATGTAATATAGTCATTGTCAAAATGATGAAAACAGTGACCCATGTTTTCGTCGCATTTTAGTCAAATTAAAAGTATTGCCTCATTAACCTATAGTAAAGCAATCACTGACCTCCAAGTACACAAACACACAGACTGTTTTTACCAACACATTTTTCTGTATAAATATTATTGGATGAGACTATTCTGAAATTGGTGGAAGAACACATGGCAATAATTGATGCAAAAACTTTCACTGGCTGTGTGAAATAAAATTATTTTAACACTAAAACACTTACTCAACAACTCAAATGCTATTTGCCCAATGAAATCAGTTATGACAGCATTGACTGGTAATCAGAAGGAAAACAAAACAAATTTGTTTGAATACAACAACTCTCACAGCATATTGTAGCTAGCTAGCAACATTATTATTAAGGCTGTTACATCAGAGTGTTTCGTTTACAATATTGATAGTCTAAAGTTGTTTATTAAAATTTTTAGCACAGCGTTGTGCACAGTATGGATACAAGTGACATTTCCAAAATACAGCTCTGGGAAAAATTAAGAGACCACTGCATCTTTTTCTTTACTTTCCAAAAAAGTTGAAAAGGAAAGTTTTGTGTGAGGAACAGAAGCGTTTAATTTGCAGTGGTCTCTTAATTTTTACCCTTCTGTTCCTCACTCAAAACTTTCCTTTTAAACTTTTTTGGAAAGGAAAGAAAAAGGTGCAGTGGTCTCTTAATTTATTCCGGAGCTGTATAATTAGCAAGTAGGAAGTGCGTACCGTACACTCGTTATGGTTCGAGTACAGAAGATTAAAAAACGTTATAATATGTTTTGACAAATTAGCATTTCTCCAGGCACCACACCACAGTCTTTACCTGTGTGTATATACATTGAGGGAAAAAAGTATTTGATCCCCTGCTGATTTTGTACGTTTGCCCACTGACAAAGAAATTATCAATCTATAATTTTAATGGTAGGTTTATTTGAATAGTGAGAGACAACCAAAAACCAAATAATCCAAAAAACGCATGTCAAAAATGTTATAAATTGATTAATGAGTGAAATAAGTATTTCATCCCCTCTCAATCAGAAAGATTTCTGGCTCCCAGGTGTCTTTTATACAAGTAACGAGCTGAGATTAGAAACACTCTTAAAGGGTGTGTTCCTAATATCAGCTTCTTACCTGTATAAAAGACACCTGTCCACAGAGGCAATTAATCAATCAGATTCCAAACAGTCCACCAAGGCCAAGACCAAACAGCTGTCCAAGGATGTCAGAGACAAGATTGTAGACCTACACAAGGCTGGAATGGGCTACAAGACCATCGCCAAGCAGCTTGGTGAGAAGGTGACAACAGTTGGTGTGATTATTCACAAATGGAAGAAACAAAAAAGAACTGCCAATCTCCGTCGGTCTGGGGCTCCATGCAAGATCTCACCTCGTAGAGTTGTAATGATCATGAGAATGGTGAAGAATCCCAAAACTACACGGGAGGACATTATCAATGATCACAAGGCAGCTGGGACCATAGTCACCAAGAAAACAATTGGTAACACACTAAGCTGTGAAGGACTGAAATCCTGCAGCGTCCGCAAGGTCACCCTGCTCAAGAAAGCACATGTACAGGCCCGTCTGAAGTTTGCCAATGAACATTTCAGTTTCAGATTCAGAGGAGAACTGGGTGAAAGTGTTGTGGTCAGATGAGACCAAAATCGAGCTCTTTGGCATCAACTTAAATCACTGTGTTTGGAGGAGGAATGCTGTCTATGACCCCAAGAACACCATCCCCACCGTCAAACATGGAGGTGGAAACATTATGCTTTGGGTGTGTTTTTCTGCTAAGTGGACAGGACAACTTCACCATATCAAAGGAACGATGGACGGGGCCATGTACCGTCAAATCTTGGGTGAGAAACTCCTTCCCTCAGCCAGGGCATTGAACATGGGTCGTGGATGGGTATTCCAGCATGACAATGACCCAAAACACACGGCCAAGGCAACAAAGGAGTGGCCCAAGAAGAAGCAAATTAAGGTCCTGGAGTGGCCTAGCCAGTCTCCAGACCTTAATCCCATAAAAAATCTGTGGAGGGAGCTGAAGGTTCATGTTGCCAAACGTCAGCCTCGAAACCTTAATGACCTGGAGAAGATCTGCAAAGAGGAGTGGGACAAAATCCCTCCTGAGATGTGTGCAAACCTGGTGGCCAACTACAAGAAACATCTGACCTCTGTGATTGCCAACAAAGGTTTTGCCACCAATTACTAAGTCATGTTTTGCCAAGGGGTAAAATACTTATTTCACTCATTAAAATGCAAATCAATTTATGACATTTTTGACATGTATTCTTCTGGATTTTGTTGTTGTTATTCTGTCTCTCACTGTTCAAATAAATATTTTTACCTGTCATTTCAACCATATTGACCCAAGTCAATCCTTATTAAACCATATTAGCGAACAGTCAGAAAATCTTTGGAATGACCTGGGCATGACCTTTGTTTTCCAACAACACTGGGATGAGAAACAAAAAAAAAAATCTGCTTATGCCCATTCATGTTTTTGAAAAAAACACTGAGAAGTTCTCTTTCTAAAATCTTCCTATCCAATTATGGCAGGTTTACAAGACCTTCGTCACAAAGAAATGTTTGTGTTGTCCAGTTTTTGTCAACTAAAATGTATTCTTTTTTGTTTAGTTATTTTTTATTTATTTAGTCACTTATCATCTCGTCAACAGCCACTAAAAAACAGGAATAATTAAGGAATATTTGCGTCACTATCTTTGTTGACAAAATTAACCCTGAAATAGTTCCTGCCTCTACCCTAAATGGAACACAAGCTCATAACCTATCTCAGTCTTCATCAGTCGGAACACAAGCTCTTAACCTATCTCAGTCTTCATCAGTCGGAACACAAGCTTGTAACCTATCTCAGTCTTCATCAGTCGGAACACAAGCTCGTAACCTATCTCAGTCTTCATCAGTCGGAACACAAGCTCGTAACCTATCTCAGTCTTCATCAGTCGGAACACAAGCTCGTAACCTATCTCAGTCTTCATCAGTCGGAACACAAACTCGTAACCTATCTCAGTCTTCATCAGTCGGAACACAAACTCGTAACCTATCTCAGTCTTCATCAGTCGGAACACAAGCTCGTAACCTATCTCAGTCTTCATCAGTCGGAACACAAGCTCGTAACCTATCTCAGTCTTCATCAGTCGGAACACAAGCTCGTAACCTATCTCAGTCTTCATCAGTCGGAACACAAGCTCGTAACCTATCTCAGTCTTCATCAGTCGGAACACAAGCTCGTAACCTATCTCAGTCTTCATCTGTCCATCCATCCGCATCACTCTCCCCTGCCTTTTTTCACTCTCTTCCTCTTCCTCTCACAGGCCGCCCTGTTCCCAACAACCTCCAAAATCTCTGCTGTGAAAAACGTCCAATCCCACAGGGGACTTACAAAAACTCTTTAGTATTTGCATTGCACTCGATCAAAAGGCACTGTCACCAGTAGGGCTATCCATGGTTCTCTCTGATGGTGAAAATAAATCTAATTTCAGGTGTTTTATCGAGTCACACTAGCCTGCTGCATTCCTGGAGCTGCAGAGAGGAAAAACTATGTTCTGTTTCTCCATGTAGACAGATTAAACCTCTGTCCCCAATGTCTGCAAAGCCTGGTCATCAATGCCCATTTCCCATACACTGAAAGGCACTGAAAGAGTACTGCCGCATTCAAACCCATCCCTATTTTTGCTGTTCCACAATCTCTTGTGTAAAAACATATTGGCATCACATGCCCCAGAATATACACTGGTAAAAATGTTATTAGTTCAGGCTTTAGACTAGGAGGGGTTTTCAACTTTATTGTGTTTACATTTATTATTTACCATACACTTACCCAGAGTGACTTACACTTGTGACTGCAAACATTTTTGGGATTTTCTTCATATTTTCCCACCGTGGGAAACAAACCCACAACCCTGATTTTGCAGCAGAAGTACATGCTCAACCAGAAGAAACTACATGCTCTACCAGAAGAAACTACATGCTCTACCAGAAGAAACTACATGCTCTACCAGAAGAAACTACATGCGCTACCAGAAGAAACGACATGCTCCACCAGAAGAAACTACATGCTCTACAAGAAGAAACGACATGCTCCACCAGAAGAAACTACATGCTCTACCAGAAGAAACTACATGCTCTACCAGAAGAAACTACATGCTCTACCAGAAGAAACTACATGCTCTACCAGAAGAAACGACATGCTCCACCAGAAGAAACTACATGCTCTACCAGAAGAAACGACATGCTCCACCAGAAGAAACTGCATGCTCTACCAATTCAACTGCATGCTCTACCAACTGAGCCACATGTTTTACCAACTGTGCTAAAACATGTCTAGGTCTTTCCTTTTCAATCCATTAACAGAAGTAACCAAGTGCATGCTTGAGGCCGAATGGTAGAGGGTGTGGAATGGGTGTAGACACTGAGTTTCTAACCCAGACTACCTCCAGTCGATGTTTCACTCCCACCAATGTGGCGGCAGCGCTAACGCTAGGGGAAGCCAATTAGGGCGCCCTTCCTGCCCTTTCAAGAGGCAGATAATGTTCCTGTTTTCATAGAGCATCCTGTTATTTAATCAGACCTGTGGGGGAGTGCCTGACTGCTTGCCTTCATCGTGCACCCCCCGCCATCCTTCACTGTACGACCCCCATTGCGGAGAGCCCCACTACCACTCCCAACTACCACCTAGCTACCCTAGTCCTCCCACTCTACCTCCTCTCTGCCCCCCAAACAATCCTAGACCCCCCCCATACTGAGCTCTTCATCTCATTCAACAGCTCTTGTAAGCCTCCAGGAATTCACTCTTGGAACAAGCTGTACTGTGAGCCGTGTCTTTCTGTAGAACAAACACACACATAAAAACCTACCTACACACACACAAACACACACACACACACACTTACAGTACACACAGCAAAAAACACACACAAATCTACACATACACACTCATAAAAACATACATACATGCGCATGCGCACACACACACACACTGTGTATACAGTCCAATGTAGAGAAGAAGGTGAAAGCTGTAAAACTCCCGACGGGGGCCATGCTCTTCACACTGTTATATGAGGGACCGAAGTGGAGTGGAGTAACGCCCCCAGAATAAACATCAGAGCGAACCAGACCGCCGATGTCTGTCACACCACCTGATGAGTCATCCCACCGCCACGCTGCGTGGAACACAGAGCGTCATCCCACTGCCATGCTGCGTGGAACACAGAGCGTCATCCCACCGCCACGCTGCGTTGAACATGGAGCGTCAGCGCATCGCCACGCTGCATTACACACGGAGCGTCATCCCACTCCCATGCTGCGTGGAACACGGAGCGTCATCCCACTGCCATGCTGCGTGGAACACAGAGCGTCATCCCACCGCCACGCTGCGTTGAACATGGAGCGTCATCCCACTGCCATGCTGCGTGGAACACAGAGCGTCATCCCATCGCCACGCTGCATTACACACAGAGCGTCATCCCACTGACATGCTGTTGAACATGTAGCGTCATCCCACTGACATGCTGTTGAACATGGAGCGTCATCCCACTGACATGCTGTTGAACATGGAGCGTCATCCCACTGACATGCTGTTGAACATGTAGCGTCATCCCACTGACATGCTGTTGAACATGTAGCGTCATCCCACTGACATGCTGTTGAACATGTAGCGTCATCCCACTGACATGCTGTTGAACATGTAGCGTCATCCCACTGACATGCTGTTGAACATGTAGCGTCATCCCACTGACATGCTGTTGAACATGGAGCGTCATCCCACTGACATGCTGTTGAACATGGAGCGTCATCCCACTGACATGCTGTTGAACATGGAGCGTCATCCCACTGACATGCTGTTGAACATGTAGCGTCATCCCACTGACATGCTGTTGAACATGTAGCGTCATCCCACTGACATGCTGTTGAACATGGAGCGTCATCCCACTGACATGCTGTTGAACATGTAGCGTCATCCCACTGACATGCTGTTGAACATGTAGCGTCATCCCACTGACATGCTGTTGAACATGGAGCGTCATCCCACTGACATGCTGTTGAACATGTAGCGTCATCCCACTGACATGCTGTTGAACATGTAGCGTCATCCCACTGACATGCTGTTGAACATGGAGCGTCACAGAGTTTCACTGCCCATTAATGGAATGGGAAAATGAAACAATCCCAGTTCAGAGAGTGCACCAAGACATGGTAGATGTGTCAGAGAGCAGGGATTCCCAATCTAGGGGGTTCACCCCAAAAACGGGGCAACTGAGCTTCCTGGTTGGGATTTGGCCTTTACTTTATTTGAATTTTTTTTATATATTTTCATACACAGATGTATATACACACTACCGTTCAACAGTTGAGTTACTTAGGAATGTCCTTGTTTTTGAAAGAAATTCCATTAAAATAACATCAGATTGATCAGAAATACATTGTAGACTTTGTTCATGTTTAAATGACTATGGTAGCTAGAAACCGCTGATTTTCAATGTAATATTTACATAGGCATATAGAGATCTATTATCAGCAACCATCACTCCTGTTTTCCAATGGCACGTTTTGTTTGCTGGTACAAGTTTATCATTTTAAAAGGCTAATTGATCATTAGAAAGCCCTTTTGTGATTGTTAGCATTGCTGAAAACTGATTCAAGAAGCAATGCGAGAAATTGCCAAGAAACTGAAGAGTTCATACAACGATGTGTACTACTCCCTTCACAGAGCAGCTCAAAGGGTTTCTCAGGCGTCTGTTTCTCAAACTATACATTCTAAAGTATTTGTCCTCCACCGATTTGATGTTATTTTAATGGACACCATTTTTTTATTTAAAAAACAAAGACATTTTTAAGAGTACGGTAGTGAATATACATCGATCAGCCATAACATTCTGACCCCTGACAGGTGAAGTGAATAACACTGATAATCTCGTTGTCATGGCACCTGTCAGTGGGTGGGATATATGAGGCAGCAAGTGAACATTCTGTCCTCAAAGTTGATGTGTTAGAAGCAGGACAAATGGGGAAGCGTAAGGATCTGAGCGACTTTGACAAGGGCCAAATTGTGATGGCATTTCTAAAACTGCAGCCCTTGTGGGGTGTTCCCAGTCTGCAGTGGTCAGTTCTTATCAAAAGTGGTCCAAGGAAGGAAAAGCGGTGAACTGGCGACAGGGTCATGGACAGGGTCATGGACAGGGTCGTGGACAGGGTCGTGGGCAGGGTCGTGGGCAGGGTCGTAGACAGGGTCGTGGACAGGGTCGTGGACAGGGTCATGGGCGGCCAAGGCTCAGTGATGCACGTGGGGAGCGAAGGCTGGCCCGTGTGGTCCAATCCAAAAGACTAGCTACTGTAGCTCACATTGCTGAAAAAGTGAATGCTGGTACTGATAGAAATATGTCAGAACACATGGTGCATTGCAGTTTGTTGCGTATGGGGCTGCGTAGCCACAGACCAGTCAGGGTGCCCATGCTGACCCCTGTCCACTGACGAAAGCGCCTTCAATGGTTGCATGAGCATCAGAACTGGCCCACGGAGCAATGGAAGCAATGGAAATTACGTTTCCTTTTACATCACGTGTATATACAGCTCTGGAAAAAATTAAAAGACCACTCCAAATATTTCTTAAATCAGCCTCTCTACATGTATGGCAGCCATTCCAGTGTGTCTTAAATTCCAACACAGCACACCTCATTTCACTTAATGAGGTACTACTGATTAGGTGATCACCTGAACCAAATCTAATTTAACAAGGAAAACTATAAAACACCACTGCTGTGGTCATCACTATCCTCTTGCAATAGGACCAGCTGGATGTCAAAAACAGTGCAAGTAGTACCTCAAAGGTATTTTGAATAAAAGAATAACTATTCAGCATGACAAAAGAGTTGAAAGAAAAGCTTTGAGTGAGGAAAATAAGGGTTGAATTCTGGCTTTACCGGCAGGCGGTTCATAAGAACAAGGTCAAGCAACAGACATTGGGGACAACAAAGCAGAGGGCAAAAACGACTGTCCACTGACCGAGATGACCGTTCGAATGTCACTCAACAACCGTAGGATAACATCAAGTGACCTACAAGAAGAATGGCAAACAGCAGCTGGGGTGAAGAGCACAGCGAGTATGGTCGAAACAGGTTCCTAGGGGCAGAGCTGAAGTTATGCAAAGCTAGAAAAAAGCCCTTCGTCAATGAAATGCAAAGAA